>NC_088202.1:128083698-128147122 GCF_037126465.1 Ornithodoros turicata | reverse complement strand
ACGGAAGCTGCGAATATGGTAAGCTCGAGTGGATGACGTAGATAGCGAGATTTCACCTGCGTTCTTTCCCCCCCCCCCCCCCCGCCGCACAGATAATGCAGTGATGATATGGAGTAGCATCATTTGACCTGCATTCACTGGAAGGATGTGGCACCTCGTTCTCTTCTCGCTCGTCTCGTGCGCGCTGGCGCTGGACGCTGGCAACTGTACTGCGAGCATCAACTGGAGAAGGATAAGCACACGTACGCCACGAATGCCCTGGCGACATCTTGGCCATCAGAGAGTGGCACGTGGTACCTATGCGGTCCGGCATTAACCTGGACAGGAACGCTACTTCGATCGCTGCGTACGTGCCTTCACTCGCTGGACGTGAGCGACAGCTACGAGATATCCAGTGCACGCGGATGTGCCAGCTCAGCGGAGGACGAAATTTTTCCTCAGCCGCTGTCCGGGAGACGTCTACATGATCCTCACTTCCGGGAACCATGCCACATCAAGGAATCAATCCTCTCCAATACCGCCATGCTTTTTCTCAAACATGTACTCAATAAACGTTGAAAGGTATTTTTCCTCTTGTCTGTCTGAGATAAAGGCCGCAGCAGGGTCGCTGCCGAGCGCGCCATCTGGCGGGCGCTAAACGAAGGCTAAGTTCAGCGGACTTAGTCAGCCAATCATGGGCTTAGAATGGGGCCAATCGGTGGCTTAAACACGGGGGACGGCCAATCAGAGGGTCTAGAAAGTCGGGAAAATGTGGAGAGTGATCAGTATGCTTCGAATGGACCAATCAGCGGAGCCAGTTAATCGGCATAAAGGGGCGGAGCTGTGCTCAGCGATACGCATGCACCAATCAGCGAGAAGTGGGCAGAGACAGTAATTAGCATAAGAGGGACGGAGCTACAGACAACCAATCAATGATCAGTCAAGGCTTAGCACGGGCCATTCAGCGTGAACTGGGCGGAGCCAAGCCAACTACTAGCATGAAGGAGCGGAGCTACGGTAAGCCAATCAAAGATCAGTAGGCATAGCATGGGCCAATCAACGTGAAGTGGGCGGAGCTAATGGCGGCCAATCAGATCAGTAGGCTTAGCATGGCCCAATCAACGTGTGAAGTGGGCCGGAGCTAATGGCTGCCAATCAGATGGCTTTGGATTTGGCTTGTGTTGGCTTAGGACTGGATTGTGTTGGATTATAACTGGATTAATGGCTTAGAATTGGATTGGAATTGGATTACAATTGGATTGGAATTGGATTAGAGAAAACTCTTGGCTATAGGACTTCTTTCTATACTACTAAGGTTTGATGTTTCATTTTCCTGCCAAGAATCGTACAGAACCCAAAACCCCCTATCGGGGATGAAATCATAGGAGAAAGACGTTCGTACGATCGACAAAAGTTTGCGAAACACCGCACTGGCGCATTCCTTCCTCAGAGTGACACGCTGGCAACGATGGCAACCGTACGAACTTTTTCAGACAGGTGCCTCGGTAGCCCAGAGCTTCCAAGAGTTCGGTCACTGGGAGGAGCTTAATATGAATGACGCAAAATGCGTCGCCCAGCTCTCGCCTTCTCCTGCCGCTCGCCGCCATCTTTACACGGTCGGCGGAGGCTGTCAGTCCTGTCGGCAGGCTGTCGGCGGCGCCTCTGTTTACATACTTGCATGGGACATCATCTGGCATCTACTAATTTATTATCCATATATTTTATTTCGGTTGCTATTTTCATTAGACGTTTTGAGGCCGCTTTCTTTATTTCTATTAAAGTTGTTTGGATGCAAAGGTGCGGGTTCACAAACGGCACAAGCCGAAATTAACCACATTTTGCGACGCGAATAATCCAACACATTTGAGTGCGGTACAACACAATATTCTTTCTGTAATTGACTATCTTACATATTGATATTTTACGATATGTATGAAGTATGTTTCTGAACTATAGATAGATAGATGTGGCATGAAAAAAAAAAAAAAAGAAAGGAGACGTATGGGTCGCGCTGGTGCGATTAGCTGCTCCATGATGCTTGACTCACTGAGAGCTGTGCTATTTCTGAACTAAAATTATTGGACACTACTCCTTGTTTCTATGAATGTGTACCCGTGATAATGCTTACTGAGCCATGGTTCACATGGCGGAGGCCTCTTTTACAAAAGCGTGTATTCAGAGCCAAGCTCTCAGGAGATCCACAGAGGTACCAGATGATGATGTCCATGTTCTCCTTTGCTTTTCTAAATACTCAAAATAAAGGGGAAATAACGGGGATCAGCCGTTCCTGCAGAAAATCCTCGCGCCTGGCCTACTACCTAGGATCAAATTCGGAACATCGCAAAATTCCTTCTCGAATACCTAGAACACGAATTTCCAGCACATACTGATGTTCCTCTTCCCTTTTCAGTTTTTTACCCGAGTTCAACCTCATAATCATGGAGGAAGTATCGGAACCACATAACAAAAGAAAGAACATTCGCGAATCCACGCGAAGAACTTATTACTGGAATGATTGAACCGAAAATATTAGATCATTCCTCGTTAGCAAAATAAGTTGCGAAGTATCGAAATATTTTTATATTTATATTTTCCTGTAATTTTTCTCTTATACCTTCCAATACTCTTTAAAAATCGAATCTTTTTCGAAAGTTCATATGCTGGGTTAACGATAAAGTTAAAGTTATTGTTAATCAAATGCCGAAACCATACCTAAAATTTAGATGCATTGGATTTGTTACTTCAATCTATTTTTGTCTCTTCTTATCCCCGACGCTGGCAATCTTGCATGGCAAGGGGCGTTACCCTTTTCTGTTGTGCTCGGTATTTGGGAGTCACCCATGCGGCTGCGCAACTTCGTGTACGCCCACGTGGTAAGCGAAGGAACGGACCGGGACATTTCTACGCGACCGACACTCGGGACGCCAGCGCCCTCCCCATAGCAACAGGAGGAAGTCGTTACCAAGACTCAAGCAGGGAATAAAACATGGAGGAAGGAAACACAGGAGCGGCCCTTCCAACTTTTTGTCATTGGACGGGCGTGCAGCTTCGCATTGCATTCTGGGATGCTCCTTTCTACCATGTGACCGCTCACAGTGACCCCCAGAGCATGCGCAGGCCAGCTGACTTAGCAGACGACGAGGTCCGTGATTGTCCTTGCAGTTCAGATATCTGCATTGTGATGAACGCCGCGCGTCAGTTTTCTTTATGTGTGTTCGGCAGTTTACTCTCGGCTTACCCCTTCTGCTACAAGACCGTCACGGTCTGCAGGACAAGCACGTAGGACCAGAAACATCATTCGTGGCAGCGACCTTTGTGTGACGACGTGGCCACGGTTTGTCTGTTTCCTTGCTGAAGTGGTAAAGCTTGCCAGTAATCAAACTGAATGAAATCAAATGAATCTGCAGCTGTAGTACAGCGCCCCGTTTGTAAAGGAATGATTCAAGATGATCCTCACAGACAGGGGCACGAAACAACCGATCAAGTACGTACTTACGAATGAAAGGTTATTCCCGAAACAGAGCTGATTTCTATTGAATGGCAGCCGCAACCGAACACGTTAACAAAACGAAGAACACGTTAACAAAACGTTGTTTCCGCAATGGTGCTCACATTTTAAGAGTAAATGACTTTGGAAAAGCACAGAAAGCAGCGGCGAGCAGCAAAGCGTTGCTAAATCGAAACTTTAGAGAGGATCACGTGGTGGACAGGAAGTAATGGCCGTTTTGACAGGAGCGACCGCCAGAGGGTTCCCACGGAAATCTGTTCGAAACGGCCGCTCCTGTGTTTCCTTCCTCCATGGAATAAAACGCCGCGCTCGCCCTGGAATTTCCGGCCACTTTGCTCCACCCTTGTGGCCTCCTTTCCACCTCAGTATCGCTCGCAGCAACAATAGATGTCCCAACTCTGAGGTAACCCAGGCACCTGTTCCCCACGGTCCCATTCGCTGCTAGCGTGTCACTCTGAGGAAGGAATGGGCAGGGGTTTTTCCTGGGTTTTCCTCAGACGCTTTCAGACATATGTCGGCACAGTTCCCTTAGAAGCCGGCCCAGGACGCACATTCCCCCAGGGCATGAGTCGTGACGTTGCCCACATACGTGAGGCCGACAACGGCAAGCCCTATCACCACCACCACCACCACCGAATGGGCAGGTGCGGTGTTTGTTTGCAGATGGACTAGAGCACCAATCAGCCGAACACGGTGTTCTACTTAATGATTTACCTCATTAGGTATAACATTGACTAAGAAGAGCACAATATAAAAAGAAGCACGTTAGAGTACTATAAAGCCATTTAATTTCGCAGCCTTACTATTTAGTGAATCGTGCAGAGGGCACATATAATCGCGACCACTACATTACGCGCACCTGGATGCTACAATTTCTGGTTTGACTGTTGATGAGCCGAAAATTGCCCGTCCTGCATTGGATAAAAGAGACTTTCTATACATGCTTGTGCTTGCAAAGTAGCTCAAATGCTAACTAGCGCGCTATAAACTACAACCGACTGCGAAGATAAAGTTTGCGATTACAGCATATAGTTTCGAAAACAATCCTCGCCCAACTCTTGCTCGAAATTTCACCGTGTTCGTAAATTCGCGGCTTTTTAATTCGAAAAGCTAGAAGCTCACGAACATTAAGGGTTTACAGTATCATTTGACCAGCGGCATGACTGAGCGGGTTAAAGCGGTCATTCGTTGGTGATAGCCAAGTGGTGCTGAAGAGTGGGAGGTGGTGGGTTCGAATCCTACCAACGGTTGGGCTCTGTCTGACGTTTTCCTTGGGATTTCGGCAGACCTTTCAGACACACAGATCTGCACAGTTCCCCTTGATGTCGCTCCATCCGAGCGATACAGTGCCACACGGGGCGGTAAGGCCGCCGACCTCGTTTCAAGATCAACTCGGACATTTTTCCTGCAACCAATGTTGCTGTTATGCGGAGTGGACATTCGAGTGGTTTTTATCAAAGCTCGGAGGAATTCTGACTTATGAAGACCGATCAAGAGCAGCACACGCACAAAGTTGAAATCATGAGTGCCGCCTTATACAGAGTGTCTCACGTAACGTGTCAAAAAATTACCCAGACAACACAGAGGCGTCCCGAGGACGTCTATATGACGTCACGACCCGGATATTCGTATGTCGTATGGACATCCGCGAATGTTCAAAAGACGGTCATTTGGCAGTCCGCGGGACTGCATTGCAACACCCTACGATGGTCGGCGGATGTCCCAAACAGGACGGGAACGACTTTCCCCGAACCTTTCTGGGACATTTTTAAGTGTGCCCATCCGGACCATATTGTAGCCCCCCCCCCCCCCCCCTGGTGTGTTACCTCCATTCTCAAAGTGACTGACATATGCTTAATTAGCTGGCACGTTTATTCTCGTTTGACATCCCAGGCGAAAATCTGGAGTGGGGCCACTTCAAAGTGGTTTATTGGACAGGTCCCACTTTGAGTGTGGGACCACTTAGTGACTGGGACCAGTTGAAATTGGAACCAGCTTCACGATGGTCCCACTTCAAGTGGAACCAGTGGAATTGATTCAGTGGTCCCCTCTGCTTACTGGTCCGGGATCCGGCCACTTAGCAGCTGGGACCACTGAATGCATGACCGAAAATAATGCGTAGATATACACATATTGTTCATATAAATACAGTTTATTTTGCTAAAAGCACACACTGAGCAGAAAGAAATCAATCAATACGTCTCTACATGTTCATACTACGTAGTACAAGTCTGATCACTCACTGTGTCTAGACAAAGCATACGCCTGACTGTGCGACGCACTCACAGACCACAGGGAGCATTCGTTCGTTGGCCGCCTCACATCTTGTATTTTCTTAGAGAAGATGACACATGACACTCTTGTTTTCCATGCAGGTCGCGACATACTCCCCTTCCTCTTCACCGTACGTTCGGAGTCTCCTTATCCTGTTTCTCTTCAAGTTCCTTCTAAGTTTCTAAATGAAACATCTAATTAATAGTAATCAAAACATCACGGTCATCACTCATACCTGCAAACATTCGCAATGTGCCGTCCGATTCGCGTTTCACAGTGCGTTCTTGCCCCTACGCCGTTTACGTCTTCTTGGGCGTCAAAACTGTTCCGGGAAATCGACAATGTGTTGCACAGAAACCATTGTCATCGCATTGTCTTACAAAGCGCCCTAAAGCACACGAAAATACTGCACAGGAACACCATCCTTGCGACGGCAACTGAAGAGAAGACCAACCTGCTCCGACGCGTCCAAATTCCCAACTGCCACCAGTGTTGCCACACGTTAAAAAAATTTATCTGTAGATCCGAGTCCGAAAAATCTGTAGATCGAGCAAAAAATCTGTAGCGACTCAAAACTCAGTGACTTGAAACGTTTTGCCTTCGAATCTGGGATGTCTGCCTGCATCTCTAAATTAGTGGAAGAGCAAGTGCTTATTTCATTCCACTGATTAACACCAGAACCGGAATTTATTGCTGCGGCGCACTGCCATTTACATGTTGAAACTCTCGGTTTCGGTTTGCGATGTCGCGCTTTTTGTGATTGCAGCGGACTTAAGTGTCCGCTACAATCACAACAAAAAGTGTCATTGCACGTAGGTTTTAATACTTTGACGTGTGTATTCACATCAGCTGTGGCGCTCCAATGCAAGAATAACGTATCGCGTGTAGTAGGAACATTTCTCTCGCTCGTTCCACTATCACAGTGATGAGTGAGGATCACAATGGAACACAAAAACAAGCTCGATAGATTATTTCCACAGACATAATGAAAGCGTACATGCATGACGCGAAATGTAAACGTTGTGGTTTCACTTCAAGCCAGCCAAATCAAGTCTGTGAGGCAAACTGGTAACGCGCACACAAATACTCAAGAAAACTGATTTAGCGTTGAGGCCGCCAATGGTTCGTTCGCTGTTGACGTCCTTCTCCTCCGGCGAGCCCCGCCAGCTTCGTGATCGACGGATCAAATCTTTGTCAACGGCGAAGGCGAAGCAGCTTGACCCAGCAGCACGCGTTTTGTGTGCAGGAGGCCAGTTATGGTGGTCGTTGAGAGGCTGTTTCTTTGCTTCGTTCTCATCAATTAACTGCAGAAAATATTCTAAGAAATAGACGGTCAACACTCATTCCCGCGTTCTGCTGACGTTTTTCATCGTCGTTTTGTGCACTGATGCGAAACACGTACCCGCACGTACTGTGTCGAGTGATCCATTCGTTGGAGCAAAAAATCATGAGATTTCCAGAAATCTCTGTAGATCTGTAGATTTTTCAAAAAGTAGGTAGATCTCATGATAAATCTGTAGGTGTGGCAACACTGACTGCCACCTTCCACTCTCGCCTCTCGCCCTTCTCCTCTCCCTCTCGCCTCTCGCCGTTTTGAAGTTTGAATTTGTATCCGCCGTGGCGTCTTCACGTTGCATCAGCCTCTGCAATTACCTTTTCTTCTTTTTTTTCGTTGTCTTCTTCTAGTTATTTAGCTTAATTTTTGTTGTTGTTGTTGAGATGTATTTTTTTACATTTGTCTGGTACTTAATATGTTATGATATTCACCTTCAGATGATAATATGTGCATGAATTGGAGTTATATAGCATACAGAATAACACTCGCGTGCCACAGGCTGGAGACTGCCATTGCACTTGTGATTTAGGCTATCACAGATATGAATGAATAAAAATCCCACACACTTGTACTGACTAGGAACAACATTTCTTCAAGATTCAACTCTGCGAGTGACGGGACAAAGAACACACCAATATTATTCTAAACAAACAGAACATGGGAGAGCCCAGCCAGTACAGCTCAGGACGGCAATTGTGCTAACGCTTAGAATAACAGGTACGAACTCTCATTAATGAAAATTCCAAACACTTGTAATGTGTAATAACAATACTTCTCCAAAATTCAGCTCTGCAATGTAAAGAAATATCATACTATATGTAACACGTAAAGAACACAGCGCATATATTATTCCAAACAAAAATACTGGGCGAAAGGCCAGGCAGTACAGCCTGGGGATGTGCGACCAAATGCTTTCACTGCGCTCTCTCTCTCGCTTACATGACTGTAATCACAAAATATCAAAATATCGCAGACACCGGTAAAAGTGGCTATGCAAAAATTAAAGAACACGGCATATATATTATTCCAAACAAAAATACCGAGCGAGAGGCCGGCAGCTTTTGTTTTGCTCTGGCTTTTGTATCACGGATCTATTCCACCTGTGAGCATGTGTTTATGATTTTACCTGTGAAAGGTCATGATGCTCTACCAAAATATACATAAACTTTCTTCATTTTATTCATTCAACTTTTTTCATCACATAATTTTTGGTAATTGTGCAATCTAGCACATTTCATCGCACAAACCTTCAAACACATTCAAAGGGTTAAGGCGGAGATTTGGGCAAGTTGGTACATAACTAGGTAGAAAACAGCGCAGAGACGGGACACGAAGAAGAAACAAGTGCAAACACAGAGCGCTGACTAGCAACTGAAGCTTTATTCCCCAAAGGGGGGCAAAACCGAAAAGGAGAGAAGGAAAGGAGGACAATCAGGAACACTCTAGAAAATAACTAATCTCTGTGTTCAATAGGTCCACTGATGGCTTGCTGACACATTTTTCACCTCTATTATGAATTTGTGCTCCTTCGTAAATTTCCCTGGCGAGCCTGTCGGAGTAGCTCCTAAGTACATTCAAAGGGCCCATCTGCGTTTCGCCAAATGGTCTTGTAAACTTTATGTCAGAGCTGTTTACAGTATCCACGTCAGATAGTGGATGTGTCTTACAGAGCAGCCTTCTAACCCTTCACCTTGAGCGAAACTGTGCTGTCATGGCCGACAAGCGATCAAGGGGTACGAGCTTTAGAAAATTTGCAACTGTTCTTTAAATCCATAATAAGTGGTGGGAGAACCAAATTCCTGGTCAGGTCTACTTCACGGGCAAGACAATGAAGATCAGCTCACAGTGCTCTCTTAGTCAGTTTTTAAAGCCTACAGACATCCTCAGGATATCAGAAGTGTCTGCCTTTTCCCGACATTATTGGAACATTAAAAATATCCCAGAGCGACGTCCACTCGACGTCTCGCAGATATCAGCCGAGGACCAAGACGTTCCGACCAAACTGGGACGTCTTTCGGACGTTTGTGGTTGTCTGGGTTATATTTAAAAATCTACGCATAGAAAAACTATGGGGTCAACGGTATTCGCCTCCAGAGAGTTTTTGCCATTGTGTGAGACACTTTTATGAATTTTTTGCCATAGAAATTTAACTTTTCCAAATTAAAGTCTGGAAATTGCCTAGTCAACCTAACATTTTTTTCGACATATATCGGGAAGCACGGGTCGTGTTTAGTCCACCACGGAAAAATTCATTTCGTGGCACAAAAGTAAGGAGCGGAAAAAAAATTTGGGAAATATTCCAATTTGGGGTCGCTCGAATTGCCGCTCGCCCTTCGCATCCCGTCATCCCGGGAAGCGACGCATAAAAGACAGTCGCCCCACCCTTTTAATTCCCCTCTCAACGCCGTCATGTTTTCAGTGACAGGGTCGCTTGGTGATTGCATTTATCTTCTTTTGTTGTTCTTCTCTCCGCTTTTTTTATCATTTGCTTTAGTGATACGGCTCGCTAACCTGCATTATATGAAGGGCCGATAGCGAAGGGGCGGGGGCGACATTCACATCAGGAGGTGGCAAAAACCCAGTAAGACCAAATGCCGTTGACCGCATGACTCTAGGTGGTGGAGTTTTTTTTATTATAATTCAGTGACACGTTCTGGGACACCCTGTATATACAGCAACACGAAATAATGATATAAAGAAAATGACAGGAAGGCAACAATCCAAGGCACTAGGAGGTTAAAAGAACATACACAAATACATACAGAAGAAAAACATATGGGGGACATTAACCAAATGATAGGGAAGAGGCTCCAGATGCGCAATATTCAGGCAATATTTGAAAGAGTACAATGAAGAAGAAAAAACAAGGTAACTAGACAACAAAAATGAAGACTGCAGGAACAAATAAGTTGCGTGAAGAGGACTGAATTTAAGACAAGCAATATGTAACAATATGTAAGCGGGGCAACGCACACGCTCGCTTTTGGGCTCGAGCTTGTTGTGGCCAGGGCTCGCGTAGGGGAGCTCCACCTCCTCTACATTTGGTGACCCGAACGAAGAACAACATGTTCGGCGTAACTCGGCCTCTTACCTTCCCAAATTTCGATAACCACCGCCACCACTGGGCAACAACTCGGCCCACCTCGCCACCACCAAACCCAGTGCAGACAGCGGCCGATGGCACTACGGCACAACTCGTGAGTCCCCGAGCATGTACGTTCCAACGTGGGCTTGTAATAGGAGACCACCATCTTCTCGCTCTGACCCGGCACCCTTTGGCTTCGACGCCATGTACCGGTCGCGGTACGCCGTTGTCCCTCACACTTTGCAAGGCCTCCACGTACATCGTGATGGTATTCCCCATATCTACCAGCAGCACCTGGTCAAACAACACGCTACCTTACCGCATTGCCAAGCCACTGGTCCCTCGCCCTGACGACGCTGCAACTCTTGGATCACTCTCGTGACTACGGCTCACGTCCCCCCCCCTGCACCGCACACGCCCTGCCAGCCTTCACGACCCTCCTCAACGCTCCGGTACCCCAACGACCGTCAGCAACCACTAGCGACCATCAAGTGAACGCTCATTCCTGCACCATGCCTCTTGTCGCCGCGTCTCTACCCACTCCGCGTCTGAGGAGGGAGCACTGCTGACCACCGATGTTGCCAACGACGATGTGCCCCTGCTGCCACGCACTACTGCGTTGTCTCCTCAGTTCTACTGCAACCGTCCTAGCGTGAGGCCACGATCATCTGCCCGCTGGATCATCGCCAGTCAGGACTCGTGTAGGGGAACTCCACCTCCTCTACAGGCCGTAGAAGGCTCCCCTTCTGGACGGACGCATGAAGTCCGATGAATGGAGTTAAAGCGAATGCGCGATCTTCAACGTATTGATGGCAAGCAGTCTTCTTCCGAATGTGCTGTAGCCAGTCTCTTGTGAGGATATATGTTTGCACAATTTTTGTCTGCTGTACGTCGCCCGTCGCCCTGTCCAGTCCTTGGAAAATGCGACTTGACGTGCATGAATATCTGTAGTCAACAGACTCCAGCATGCACTCTGTGCGCGCGTTGGAAAGCTGTTTTTTCCCAGGGTCGCACGCTTGCTGAGCGCGTGCGCGTCGTGAAATCTCGGAAAAATGCTCCATGCGTTTTGATGCCTGCTTCACCATGCCCTATCGTGTGCCTCGCCATTTTGCATCGCTTGTGCACAGGCTTCGTCCAGGGTTGCCGTTACTTCCCGCATCAAATATCTTATCGGCCGCTCCGACTCTATGCTCTGCTCTCGCTGGGCTGTTTTGGCGTATACCAAGCATGTGCTTCCCGACTGCCATCTATACACCTCCCAAGAGGAGCTCAGCAGTGTCGCCTGCAATCGATCGCGGCCGTACCATTCACATTGGCAACCATCCCTGGCCCTTGGTCTAACCAGATCGACTATCGCCAAGCTCTTGAGTGCTTTCAGATTTTTTTCCGGGCCACCAGTTTCCTCTTTACCCTGTGATGTGCCTGCTTACCTGTGTGCTATGTGTGTTTTTGCCCAGCGCTCTCTTGATGTTTTGTCACTGATTCCACTGATTATTAACCCCTATTCAGCATCGTTCATCATCTCGTCGTCAAGCCACATCTCACCCTGTCCATTGTGCCTTGGAGTAGTGGGCCGCACCTCATGTGGCGAATTTCCCCAATCATCATCATTAATTTATCTGTTGTTGTTGTTTATATTTCCCGCTAGACACCGTTGACCCTCGACACTATCCTATACTACTAGTAGTTGTTACCATATTCACAGTCCGACAAAGACTAGGGGCAGTTCGGGAAGCGTAGGGGAGGAGCAGTGTCGGAGGAGACCTTAACCCAAGACAGGGGATGTAGATACGCGAGCACATCTTATATTGTTGCGACACAATAACATGGGGATTCTTTTCAATGTACTTGCAAATATTGATGGGTGAAACGAGGATGGTTGTGTGGATACCTAGCAGATAATAAGGAACATAGGTCCGTGCTGTGCACCTGCCAGGTAACAACTGGCCGGCGCGTTTATTGCGTCGTCGTCATCATGATTGCGTCCACAGAGGGCGCTACAGGGCTCCCCCCTCTAGAGCGTCGTCCGGCTGGAGACGGTCGGTAGAGAGAGACCATGTCACAGTCCTTCGGCCTGTGTGGGCTACGGGCTTCAGTGTGGCTGAATAGGCGGGAAGGTCCAAGTAGCTGTTAAAGGGGATGACGGAGGAGACGTACGCTGGCTTCACGCGATCCAGGGCTACCGTGTCGTGTTTGCCACCGAGGTCAACGACGACGGTCTTTGAGGTGCGGGAGAGCACAGGGTACGGTCCGGAGTAGTGTGGCGTAAGGGGTGGCTTGGCGCGGTCGGTTCTGATGAACACGTGCGAAGCGCTCTTGAGGTCCTGGCTGACGAAGACGGTTCTCCGCGTCGGCATGCGCGGCGCAACCGGGGTGATGGAGCGGAACAAGTCATGGAGCTTGTCGATGTACGCGGTCTGGGATGGATGGGGCTCGGCGGGGCTGGGGGTGAGAAAATCACCTGGGAGCCGGATCGGGGAGCCGTACACCAACTCTGCTGAACTGCAGCTAAGGTCTTCCTTGACGGAGGATCTGATGCCCAGCAGCGCGAAGGGAAGGTGTTGGCTCCAGTGCGCAGGGTTATCGTGAGCAGTGAGTGCGACCTTCAGCTGACGGTGTAGTCGCTCGACTAGCCCATTCGCCGCGGGGTGATAGGCAGTCGTGTGGATATGGCGAGTTCCGAGTAGCTGCGTAAGGGCAGTGAACAGTGAGCACTGAAACTGCCGTCCGCGGTCGGTGGTCACGATGGAGGGGCATCCGAACCGCGCGATCCATGATGCGACAAAAGCTTCAGCGACTGATTGAGCGGTGATGTCGGTCAGCGGGACTGCTTCGGGCCACCTCGTAAATCGATCGATACAGGTTAGAATGTACCGGTAACCTTGAGATGGTGGCAGGGGACCGACGATGTCCACATGCACATGGTCAAATCGGGTGCGAGGGGGCAGGAACGGTTGAAGTGGAGTTCGAGTGTGGCGGCCGACCTTCGCGCGCTGACAAGGGATGCAGGTCTTGACCCAGCGTTGGACATCCTTGTTCATGCGCGGCCAGGCGTAGCGTTGTGTCAGGAGCTTTTGGGTCGCGCGCACTCCAGGATGGGAAAGGCCGTGGGTCGAGTCGAAGATAGGCCGGCGCAACGTGACGGGAATGAACGGTCGATTAACGCCTGTGCTGGTATCGCAAATGACAGTCGTCGGTGTGGCCGGGATAGGGACTTCGCGCAGCACCAGCGACGTGTCTTGCGTGGCTAGCAGTTGTTGGAGTTCGGAGTCGTCAGCTTGCGCCGCTGCGATGTCCTCGAGACCGACGGTGCATGGCGTAGAAATGGAATCAATGCGAGAGAGGGCGTCCGCGGCACTGTTGTCCACACCGTGCACATGACGTATGTCCGTCGTGAATTCCGAAATGTACGCCAGATGCCGGACTTCGCGGGCGAGGTAGTCGGTGCGGTTGGTACGAAAGACGAATGCGAGGGGCTTATGATCGGTTAAAACATGAAATGTGCGGCCTTCCAGGAAGTACCGGAAATGACGGACTGCTGCGTAGATGGCCAAAAGCTCGCGACCAAAGACACTGTAGCGAGTTTGCGTGTCGTTTAGTCGGTGCGAAAAGAACGCCACAGGGTACCAGGCGTCGTCGATATGCTGCTGCAAAACTGCGCCCACAGCGGTGCTAGACGCATCTACCATGAGACGGCTTGGGGCGTCGTGCCGGGGGTGGACTAGCATAGCAGCGTTCGCTAGGGCCTGCTTGATATTCGCAAAGGCGGCGTCAGCGGACTGCGACCAAGGGACGCTTGACGATGGCTTCGGGTTGTTGCGGAGCATGTCCGTGAGTGGCTGAATGATGGCGGCACATTTAGCAATGAACCGACGGTGAAAGTTCACCAAGCCAAGAAAGCGACGTAGTTGACGGATCGTCGTTGGCTTGGGGATATCGGTGATGGCCTTCACTTTATGCGCAAGAGGATGGATTCCGTCGGAGGACACGTGATGCCCGAGGAACTCGAGCTCGGAGACTCCAAAAGTGCACTTCTTGGCATTAACCACTAAGCCGTATGTCTGGAGACGGCTGAAAAGCTGCTGGAGGTGCTTCTCATGTTGTTCTTCGGTGGGACTGAAAACGAGAAGATCGTCTATATAGGCAATTACGAAGTCGAGGCCTCGGACAACTTCGCTGATAAAACGTTGAAACGTTTGAGCGGCGTTTCTTAGTCCGAAAGGCATTCGCACATACTCAAACAATCCAAAAGGCGTTGTAATTGCTGTCTTGGGTATGTCTTCAGGCTCGACTGGGATTTGGTGATACGCCTTTACTAGATCTATCTTTGAAAAAGTAGTGGCACCGGCAAGGCGTTCCGCGAAGTCGTGGAGGTGTGGCAGCGGGTATCTGTCGGGGATTGTTCTTGCATTAAGAGCGCGGTAATCCCCGCAGGGCCGCCAGTCGTTGGGCTCCTTTTTGGGCACCATATGCAGCGGCGAAGCCCAGCTGCTAGATGACGGACGGATGATGCCCAGGTCCAACATATGTTCGAACTCACGACGAGCAATGGAAAGGCGTTCGCCAGATAGTCGTCGAAAGGTCGCCGTGATGGGAGGGCCTGTGGTCTCAATGCGGTGTGTAACATGATGCGCGGCTGGCGCTGAAAGATTGCAGGGCTTGAGCAGCTCGGGAAAGGAAGCCAATACATTTTCGTAGCGCGAACCGGGAATAAATGCACATATGCCGGTTGAGTTGATCGTCGAGATGCCAGCTTCAGTGGTTAATTTGGTGATGTTGTCTTTCAACTTTCGTTGCCTAATGCTGACATCAAGATGAAAATTATGTAAAAAGTCGGCTCCAATGATGGCCCGGTCGACTTCTGCCACCACGAAGAGCCAACGAAACGTCCTGCGCAAGCCGATGTCCAAAGTTAGTGAACGCAGTCCATATGTGCGGATCGTAGATTTGTTCGCAGCTTGAAGAGGGGGTGTGAGGCATTGACGAATTTTCCGATCGGAAGGCGTCGCCGGTATAACGCTCACCTGGGCCCCTGCGAGTCTGCGAGTCGGCCCTGCAGGGTTCGGCGAGTCGATCCAACGACACGTCGTCATTGCCAGCAAGGATCATCCTGACCTCGTGCGGAAGCCTATTCAGGAATAATTCCCGTAATATCGGTGCATGGTCGTCTGCGGAGTGTCCAAGCAGCTGCTTCATCCGGTGGAGAAGCTGCGACGGGCGACGGTCTCCTAGGTCCTCGGATATTAGGAGCTGCTGGATCCTGACGCGCTCCGATATCTCAGTACGAGATAGGATGGCGGATTTCAGGGTATCGTAAGCTCTATCTGCCTGCACCGTGGAGAGTACGTCGTCGATGTCGTCCACCAGGTCAGGAGGAATCAAGGGGAGTACCTCACAGTATTTAGTCATTTGACTTTGGATCCGGCGGGCGTGGAAGAGTGCCTCAACTTGACGGAACCAAGTTTTTGGGTTTTTGGTCCAAAAAGGCGGGAGGCGGACTTGCTGGACGGTTTGTAGGACAGCTGGGCCTGACGATACGTCGGAGGCTTCACCCTGACCGCTTAGGCCGCTCTGTGTCCCGGCGGTGTCCATGAGTCGGGTCACCAAGTTTGTGGATACCTAGCAGATAATAAGGAACATAGGTCCGTGCTGTGCACCTGCCAGGTAACAACTGGCCGGCGCGTTTATTGCGTCGTCGTCATCATGATTGCGTCCACAGAGGGCGCTACAGTTGTTTTGAATGTGGGTCTCTCTGTGAATGAACTGTGCTTCGTCTCGGTTGGTTTTAACTTCTGAGATCTCAGTGATGACGGCGGCTTCGACAGGATCAGTCGCGTTTTCAGTATAGAAAGAGAAAGCAACAGCAGTTTTTCTCTGTGAGAGTACGGTCCGCTGCTTTTCCATGGTATCTAACTGTTGCCAACTGCAAGCGTTGTGCAGGCACATGGATGGATACAACAGCGCTATAGACAACTGCTAGAATAATCGCGAATTCACCTATCAAGGCCCAAAAGGTTTGGGATGCTAGGCAATCCAACATGGTGTTTAAGAACTGTACGGTGGTCGCACTCCTCACAGGTAAGCCATGTAATGGTTCAATTTACTTAGGTATATCCGTTCAATGAGTGGGCGTGGCGTATACGTAAGTGACCGAAAGGACTAGCAGGATTCAGTCTGGAGGGCCGACCTCTGAGACTCTTCAGAAACATTCATTCATCTGCACTTTGAGGGAGGTGCATATTCGCACAATGTATCTTCCCTATTTCGGATGTACGGTGTCAGATTAATTAGCGAGCATTCCGAAACAAGTATGACCGGCCACAAATCGCTGGTACTTCATATGACACTGTGCTTTGGCAACAGCGTATTGCGCTATCTGAAATATATAGAGAATTTCCTTGG
Source organism: Ornithodoros turicata (assembly GCF_037126465.1). Lineage (NCBI taxonomy): Eukaryota > Metazoa > Arthropoda > Arachnida > Ixodida > Argasidae > Ornithodoros > Ornithodoros turicata. The sequence goes on along the minus strand of NC_088202.1, from coordinate 128,130,538 downwards.
CGTTCGCTAGAGACCACGAAGGAAGCATGGCCAACTTATATCGCTACACATATAAAGTATTTATTAAAAATTCTGGAATCTCGCACTGTTGATTACATAAATCATCTTTTCTGCAAACACGTTCCTCATTTTACTTGTATCCTTGCGATCCTGATCGTGAACCTGCGCAGAAAACAAAATGCAATGAAGTCGCAGATAAAGAGCACATTTAACGCATGTGTCAAAGCTTTCGCGCTATAATGTGTCATTTATTTCCTGCGGTATACTTTGCTTGAACTGAATCAGCATGACTTACACGCTGTACGAGCTTCACCTAGGCCTCCATGTATTACAGCTGGCCTGAATGCTCCTAGGAAAAGGCTATTCGCTTACCGCCCACAGTGTCGCCACTGTGCCATGCGTCGCCCAGCGCGAGGAGCTCTTTGCGTCACCCCCTCCAAACATAGGCTCCTGATTTCCATACCACAGATGATACACGATGAATAATAATATCATACCACACGCAGAAAAAATAACACGTGCTCGCCGAGGGTTCCTCATTTCGTTTTTGCGTCATCACGCGATAGAGAAAGAGAGGAAGCGGCGATACAGGTGCGTTTCGTCGCCCGGTGTGGACTGCACCCTCGCACCCCCCTAGTGGCGCCATTGGACACATTGGCGTGGTCTACATGGTCCAAAAAGCTGTTAAGCAGACCGCGATTTGCTGCGAGACGCAGTTATAGCCCCCCTTCCCCACTTCCGCCCTGACAATTGCGTGCTGCAGTTTCTCCCAATGCGATTTAAAGTGTTGTGTACACCACTCCTGCGTAATTCGTTCACGCCGTGTTTATTATTTTTTTTTCGAGTACACGTTACACCTCACGAAAGTTGAGAAATTGACTTAGAATTCGAGTTTGAATTCACTGAAATGCTAGCCGCCGTCCTGCACGTTCTGTGTCACCAGGTGATCGTAGCAGACGACTTTAACCGTCGTCATCACACTTTTCTATGACATACGTGTATGAGTATTTATAGATATTCAATTTATTCCTAGAATCACATTCATCAAAATACGTGCTATTACTTAGCACTATTTTATTACTCTTAGACGTATTATGCCATTTTACAATTTGCGCCGTCCAACCACATCGCTACAATGCTGGACCACGTAGCAATCGCCGTTACGGTAAGCAAGTAAACTAAGTTCGGCACAAGTTTTCAGTGGGAGAATCGTCAGCGCCTCACGCCTGGTATAATACATGCTGCCATAGCCCTAACGTTACTCTTTCTCCCCTCGGCGCCCTCCTCACCTCAATGTAGCCTTCACTCAACAATTCAATATACAGGATCGAATACCGCGATACATAAAAGCTTGTGCTCCAACTGCAGAACACTGAGCACGTGCTCAAAGAATGTGAGAGCTACGAAACAGAGGCGAATACTTCGCATATAATGCATACTGCATATCAAAATTTGACGATGGATATTTCAACGCATGTGCGCGTTTCAGGCTTCTTTAAAGACGGAATGGCTTTCAACGAGGTCTGTCTCCCATCCTCCTATCTAGCTTTTGCCCGAAGTCCCCTACTTAAAGAGTTAATTAATGAGTTTTAAGTAATTAGTCATCTTGTTATTATATAATGCGACCAGCTACATATAGCCCCGCATACTTTCTTCGAAAGGATGTCCGCCTGTGTAACTCAACCACGAATACGACATCTATGCTGCTCTCATAGCTTTTATTTACAGCGACAGCCGTCAAGGGCTCAATTTTTGGAAGATCCTGTCCTGTACGTCGCATCGCCGAAAACCCAGCGAGATGACGCGAAGAAACGAGATAACAGCTAGATAGGACGAGATATTTTACGGCGGCAGCTTTTATCTCGTTTCTCGTTGATCACTTGCAACTTCGATGACTCCGACGGGATGGTAAGCGGAGCCACCGCCATCCTAAAACACATTGATTTTGACAAGGATCGTCTATACCGATGCGAGCGTAGTTTCACTTCGAAGGAGGCACCACGGTCACATGGACAGCTCTGTGACTGTCGTGAGTTGGATGCCATTGTAACTTGCGTCATGCCTCCCAGTTTTTTTTTTCTTTTTTTGTAAAAGTATCTGTAAAGGATAAAAAAGAAAAAGAAAGAAAAGAAAACGCCCTGAAGAAATAGGAGTTCTTCAAACATTGCCTTGCCTATATAGTTCTCACTACAGGAGAAATAGACATGACTGCTGGAAATAGTCCTATAAAGTATTTTGACCGTGCTTCAATGGACTTGCCGCGCATTGGTGTCCTGTAAGGGGTCTGTTCAGGCGAGTCGGTCTGATCAAAGAATGGCGCTAAATTTTGTATGTATTTGTAATTTTGGATGGGCCACTTTAGAGACTGGCGTGGAGGCCATTTAGGGGTCATCATTTAATGTGTGAACTCACATGTTGGGACGCGTCTGCAAGGCCCGGGCTCGTAGCAGTCGATCCTCACAAAGCAACGAGTTCCAGTGGGGCACTTTATATGCTGCAGAAGATAATGAGTGATGATGAGTTGGGAGTTAAAGAAAAATACAAAAATCACCAGTGATGAAGTTCCACTGACATACGTTTACTTCGGATCAGGTCCACACCTGTCATTCGAATATGTCACCGTTATAGGACATACTCGGGAGCGTGTGACTATGCCTTAGTGAATAGTATTGAATATGTATTTAAAGAGATTGAAACATTTATTTTACTGAAAAACAAGCTTTCGGACGGAGTCCGTCCTTCATCAGGTGCGATCTATTGCGTATTGCGTTGCTAAACCGTGCGCACAATTTTTTTTAATATGGAAAGGCAAAAAAGTGGCTGAATCTGTTGATGCTCTAAAATACTTTTTAAATTATTCACTACACGTACGCCTAGTATAGAAGTTGCATTGGATCAAGTATAAACAAAGCAAACAGTGTAGTGCGGCACTTTCCTTTTTGTTCAGTTCATGACCTGGTGACAGGCCTAGTCGTAGTCTTTTGATCATTGGAGTCCAACAAGACATTAAGATTATAAAACAAAGTATAGTTCACTTGCACGTCGTGCGTGACTCTCACTTCCGTGACCCGAGCTCACCGGCGCCATCTCGACACTGCTTCCTGACGCTATATGGAGACCACTGCGTTCACTTAATCGCGATATAGTGCACGCCAAAGATACTTTTCGGGGAAAATTAGGAAAATTCTTTCCAGGAGCAATACCACTCCGCTACCATAAGGCCGAATTCCAAGACCATAATCTAGGCCTTGTGACGCTGGGCTGTTTTACAAACAAGATTCAACGCGAATGGAAACTCCACCGAATCCTTTCGGAACGGAACTTTATTCACTTACTTCCTGCTATTTCTGGGAGATGGCGCCACGGTACTTTCATTTCCCTCCTGAAAGCGGAACACGAATGGAATTCCTGTTCGATATAACGGGGCAACATCTGGTGTCTTATATGCACGTCGATTATTCTGGTAATGCCACTTCTGCGATAGTGCTTTGACAACTAAGATGTGGCACATGCAAGTTAGCAAGCGGAAAGAAATGGATTGTGCGTAGTACGTTGTGATTGAAGTGAGCGCTGCTTGATTGTGTGCGTTATTTCAATACGTATAGTCATCACTCTTCATGTGCAGAATAACCCGAGCATATCAATATTGGAAGCAAAAGTGCTCGTAAACTGGAAGTATTTATTGGCAGTTGAGGTGCTGTAACAGCTGTATGCTGTGGCAAACATCACATACAGATGAAAGTTAACGATGAAAGTCACTGAAAAGGCTAGCCAGCTGTAACACACATCTTCTGGATTACCGGTCCAGGGCTCTACCAATTGAGCTAAGCTAACACACCTCCCCAGCGACTTCCAAGGGTTGTCAGCAGTTGCCGCTTGCGTCGATCCCGTCGTATGAATGTGTGTATGAGTGAGCAAGAAATGTAAAAGTGAAAGGAGGATGAGTGAGAGAGAGAGAGAGTGGCTGGTTTGTCCCTGCAGTTGACGCACCCTTGGAAGCCGCTGGGGAGGTGTGTTAGCTTAGCTCAATTGGTAGAGCCCTGGACCGGTAATCCAGAAGATGTGCGTTCGAGTCCTACAGCTGGCTAACCTTTTCAGTGGCTTTCATCTTTCATCGTTAATTTCTTAGGCAAATTGAGGCTTTGTATGTGTTTGTCCTTTCTATGTTGTTCCAGCCTCAGAACATCAGTTCTCTCATGATCTCATATAGAGTTACATTTCGAATCTGTACATGTACAATGGTCGTTCGAGGTTGACCGAGACTTTTGCTCGAGAAAAAAATCAGTGAGTAAACGTAACTGAATAACACTTTCGGAGGACTAAGTGCAATCCTACTCGGGTCAGCGGCAGGGTCAGCGGTACGTGCAAGATTAATTTTGCTACTCTTGTAAGCTCCCATGGAGAAATCAAGTTTCCTTCCAAATTATTATTCCTCCTACTATAACGTACTTTCGCTTTGTGTGTACCATGGGCCCCTTTATCATAGATGTGTTTGCTCTACTAGAAGTGGGGCACATTGGATACACAGTATCTGTTTGTTGATGGTGACACCAGTCCAGAGTAATGTTAAAGACTGAGCGGTGGTGGGTTCTTTTCTGCATGACTTTCCCTGCTACACAAATATTCCGCTCCACCATTTTCCGTATCATTAAAACGATTTGCGAATAACAATTCTCCTAATGTGAGAGATACGCACATTACACGGGGAAGAGTAGGCATCTCCTTGTTGTCCGTGCTCGTTTTGTCCAAGGGGAGCTCCCGACGGTGCTTGGTGTTGGGCATGCGGGTTTTCTGTTGAATATTCAACGTGGGGGATTGGAGGAGGTGGACCAGAGTACTGGCTGTGCTGGTGCGGGGCCGAAGGCTTGTAATGCGTTGACGGGGGGTTGTAGTGAATAGGCGAAATGTCGTGGTGGGTAGCTGAGGAAATATAGTGGGGAGACGATGGGTTGTGAACGGAAGCTGAAGGTGGTGGTGGTAAGGAATCGTAGTGCTGTACTGATGGTTTGTTGCTATGCGGTGGGTTATCGTGGTGTTGCAGTTGCGGGTTATAGTGGAGACCCGTGCTGTTGTGATTGGAAGGAAGGGAATTGTAATTATGAGGTGGGTGGTGGTAGTAAGGAGACGGTGGATGAGTGTCAGAAGGCGGATGGTTGTAGTGAGATGGTGATGGATTATACACGTGAGGCGGTGAATTGGCAGGAGGGTGATAGTAGGGAGATGACGAGGGGCTGTAATGAGGAGGCAGATGATCGTGGTGAGCTGGTGAGGGATTGTAATGGGGAGGTGATGGTTTATTGTTGGACGGTGACGGGTAGTGATTCGCTGGTGAGGGGTAGTAATGTGGAGGAGGCGGATGAGGAAGACCGGAAGGGGGATGGTCGTAGTGGGACGGTGAGGGATTGTAACTAGGGTGCGACGGTTTGTGTATAGAAGGTGGGGGATAGTATTGGGGTTGTGAGGGATTGTAGTGGGGAAGCGGTGGTATTTCGTTGGGAGTTGGGGGGTAGTAATGGGAGGCTGATGGATTGTAGTGCGGAGGTGGGACGTGATGGGGATGCGGGGGGTAATTCTGCGGCGGAGGGTAGTAGTGAGGCAGCGACGGAGGGTGGTAAGGTGGATTTGGTGGTGCAGGGTAGTAATACGGCGGACGATAATATGGGGGACGGTGTGGTGGTGGTGGTGGGTAGTGAGGTGGGCCTGGACCTAAACCACAAGGTAAGAAGAAACAAACACGTAAGTGACAGTGAAAATAACGTGCAATGCGGCAACGTATGCCATATGATAACATGTGCCACGGTGCAGCAGCACTGCAGAGTATTTACGACCAAAATACGGCCACAGAACCTCTTGAACTCAAACGAAATATAGTGCACACAGCAGCCAGTTGGTCGAAAATGCTTAGGGTTGCAATTGATTCATTCACACCTGCATCGACCTGCTTTTGAACGTTATATCTTTCTGCGTTAGTAGATTCATGACGTCCCCTGGCCTCCTGTGATAGACTACCAGGACATTTTAATAGGTGGTGTGTCAATGTCAGCATATTAGGATCAGGTAGGGATTCTTTACAATTAGTCAATGTTTTCTTTATAAAACATTGACTGGACCAATACGCAAGTGCGCCGACGGAAGAAAAGTGACCTACAAACAGCGGGAGGTCAAATTCACCGTATGCCTCGTGCTCTAGCACAATTTCTGTCGTGTCTGCAGCAGAAACATAGCAATCTTACGTTATAACAAGTTATAACAAAGTAAAGCTTACTGATGTACGGCGGCTGCGGGTATACGGCGGGGTTAGCTGAAAGAAAAGGGGACACATAAATTATATTTTTCTGAAAGGTGTGCGTCGTATGAGTATCGCTTTTGTACGTTCATCTTACGTGGTACGTGTGGCCCAACAGGATACACAGGACCTGCAAAAACCATACTTTATACATAAAAAATTCACAGTCCTTGTACAGATAAATTAAAGAAGGGACGGAAGATCTAGAGAGGTTAATTCTGAACAAGCCAACTCGGTTTGAAATAGCAAACGGGGGTTACCTTTTTCTGCTGTGTGGGATTGTGTACTTACCGGGATATATGGCACCAGGGGGATAATTCGGTAGCGGCGGAGGTGGCTCTAGAAATAAAAGGAAATGCAATGAAGCTAGGACGTTTTTCACTTCGAAGTTGCTGCAGAAACGAGCCGCAGCTTTTCTCTCGAAAAGAACAACGCGATGGATAGGCCTCTATGGGGGACACGTGTATACGCAACTTCAATTTTATTCTGGATGCTTAGGGTTGTGGACAGCTAGCTGTCGTTGTTGTGTTGGATCGAAGAAAAAATATGGCATAGAGGTGGTGGTTCCACTAATGTGGAACGGACTTCTATACGGAACACCGAAAAGGCTGACTTCAGAGGGCGCTCCGGGATGAAACGAGAGCAAAATGAAGTAGGAGTAAAGTAGAGCGAAAGCGCACGAAAAGGTGTGCGAGGCGTTTCAGTAACTTCTTGAGGAACTTGTTCCTTTGCTACGTAACTTTGACACTTGGGGACAAGCTCCGAGTTCCTTCTGTCCAATTCTGACGCGCAAATAACGCGAGCTGCTTCCTCCGTCTCTAATGAGACGACAGCTATGTGCGCGCCGATTGCACGAACATGGCGCCTGCGGCTCCGCTATACAATGTCGTTGCGCGATGAGCTTACACATTCAGTTTTGGCCGTGTATTCGGAGACTCGAGTGACGTTCATAGCGGCGAGTAATATATTTCTTATAGTGGAGGCTGTAGCAAAAATATCACACTTTGCGTGGTTCTACGAAATGTGCGCATATGACGGAACCTTATAAGTTATAACTTAATATTATATGACTTGATATATCTCAAAGGGGCACTGAACATCTCGCCGAACAATATCCAGTTATCACGCCGCATGAAAGAACGTGGATCATAACATCCAAATATGCAATTGGTTTACTTCTTAAGGAGCGCATTTACCAGGAAACGATGCCATTTAAAGTGCATTATCCGCGGGAGTCTCTCTTTATAATTGGAGCGAAACTACGTCACAATATTCCGACGTATAGCAGCGCCGCGTTCCAGGCACTGGAGATCGAGTACATTTCGGACTCCTAGCCAATAACGGTCCCCGATGAGATAAGCTGCTGCGTGCGGGGAGCACCAGTTGTGGGGACATCGCAGTGACCTCGTGAAGCAATACAGCACTGAGAACATAGTGCGCACATGAAATGGAACTTTGCGGACTTCTGGTATTGTTTGAACCAGTGGCGTAGCCACGGGGGGGCTAGGGGGGGCCCGAGCCCCCCCTACCTGCCACGGACCGACCCACATAAATCGTGCAAATCCGAGAACATAATATATATGGGGGGGGGGGGGACCAGTGTGACGATCGCGAAAGTTCTTGCAGTCCATGGCGTCTATCTAAGAAGCACTCTCGAGTAGTTTTCAAAGTATGAGCTTTTCAAAATACTTCCAATCTCGTGACACCACCTCATTGGTCATGACAGCCTATACATGTAATCGTACTGTGAACGTCTAAATCAACTATTTTCGTTCCTTTTTTTAATCCTCAGTTTGCAGTGTGCACAAGTATGTGTGTGTTGTCGATACAGGATCAGCGGGGGGGGGGGGGCGAGTTTTCGTATCGAGCCCCCCCTACCTTGGAGGTCTGGCTACGCCACTGGCTTGAACTGCTTATCTTGGTGATCTCAACTAGACACATGTTTCCAGCTCAGCTCAATTCCCGATATTGGACGAAATTAGTGTATAAGCGTCCCCTACTTTGGCTAGTTGATTGCGCGCCATGTCAAAGTGATGTGTGGCTATTGTCGGCAGGGCGGGGCATGAGCACGGAAGAGATCAGTGAATATTGCGTTGGTTTGGGGGCATTATGTTCTTTCTTGCGCCAATATTTTTGGAAAGCGTTCACCGTCGGCAACACAACACTGTAAAAAAAGTACCTTGTATATTTGTTTAGTGCCCCTTTAAAATTCTGATGCCTGTTTTGTTCTCTGTTGAAGAAGTTTTTACGACATCAAAATCATAAAACGCCAACCTAAGGAAGGACATAAAGGCATGACATCTTTCATCATATGGACGTTGGTATTTTGACGTACCAAACTACGTCTTGAGCCTCCGCTGTGATATCAGGATCTGGACTATAATTATACAGAGGTCAAGAACTAAAGAGCACATGTAAAGTAGGAAGTAACTTGAAAGTAACTTGTTACGTTAACAAAGCAACTCGGGAAGTTGGAGTTTGTTTTCGTAATTTGTAATTTCGTTAGCAACTTAGTTACATTTTTACAAGAGTAACTTAACTAGCGTCAAGCTTCTTATGTCATGTCACCTGTCACACGGGCATTTCGATCCTTCTCGAATCCGATCTGAATTGAACTTCCCGAGCACGCTCGAGTTTTGACGCTGCTACACGGCCACTTTCAATGCGCATTGAATGGTTGACCTGTGCAAATGAATAAACGGAACTCATTAATTTCGCGTTTCCTATATAACAGCGATATTAGTGGTAATTTATCGTATACCGATGTAAGCATCATTTGTAGCTTCGCGCGCATGTCCGTCTTAAGTTATGACAGTTCACCGGGGTCGAGGATGCAAATGGCGGCCGTCGAGCAGTCTTGAAATTCTCAATCCTGTTATGGGAACTGTCTTGAGTCAAGCAGGATCAAAGTTCGATCCTGCTTGGAAGCGGCGGTGTAGCACCATCCGATCTGCATTGGGTTCAAGCAGGTTCGGTCGAGCAGGATCGAAAATGCCCGTGTGACAGGGGTATAACTTTTAAAGGTGCAAGGAATCGATTGTTCGAAACCCCGGTGAATTCATCAAGCGATCTAAAAAAGTAGCCATGGAGCGGCGAAATCTTGGAGGCGCGAGGGGGGCTTGATTTGCAACTGAAAGTTTGTCTTCAAGGTCCAACATAACTAAAAAAGCGCTTGAGGCATGGACATAGAAGTAGAAAGGACAGGGGCTCACCGTACTGGCAACTGAATAATTTTAACAGATAATGATAAAGAAATTAGGATCGATGCGCATAAACCAGCCTTCTACAGCTCCACATGACAAGGTGTTCACGTTTTTAGACAAGCCTTACGTGTACTACAGACTGCCATAATTCATGTGCACGTGAGTTGATATAAACCAATAAACTTTCTGGAGCCTCGTAGCACGAGAAAAGAATGACGACTTGAACGTATCATTACCACCAGAGTATTTGGTAGAGATGGAACGATTCCAGAATTTCCCGAACGCGAATCCAAGGAAGGTTCTGCGGATCCTCGAATTTTTCGAATCCTTTCTTAAAAAAAAAAATGTTTAGAGAGCCAGTGGTATAGAAAACACTTCTACTGAAAAGTGTTTTGAAGCAGGTTTTGACATATTTGTTTAATGAGAAACAAATGAAATTAAAACTTTCAGGAGAAAACGCACCCATATACTACTTCTTAAATGTAATTTATTATCAACTACAGGAAATACGAGGAAACACTCGTACATAAACTCTCGTGTTTGAAAGAAACAATCAAAAGCAAGACCATGTTACTTTTAAACTTGTAGCGTCGGAGCTTTATGATGTGGTTCTGGCGCGTCCCGAATCAGGCTAATCAGGTTTTCTGCGGATTCTGGAGGCGCCAGTCTTAAAAAGAAACTAACGAACGTGATCGGAGGATTCGAAAGATTCGATTCGCCGTTTTGGGCACTGGGATTCGGATCAGGTCAACCATGCTTTCGGTAGACGCCGGAGGCGCGAGTTTGAAAAGGAAACAAACAAACGTGGTTGGTAGATTCGAAGGATTCGATTATCCGGTTTGGTCACTGGGATTCAGATCAGTCCGGTCAGGCCAATCGGGCTTTCGGTGGACTCTGGAAGCGCTAATTTTAAAAAGAAACAAAGAAACACGGTTGATTATTCGAAAGATTCGATTCGTCGTTTTGGCCACTGGGATTCGGATCAGGCCAATCAGGCTTTCGGCAGACACCGGAGGCGCCTATTTTAAAAAGAAACAAACGAACGTGGTTGGTAGGTTCGAAAGATTCGATTCGCCGTTTTGGGCACTGGGATTCGCAATCTCAAATCCCTACCAAGGATTCGAGGATTCGCAGGTTCGGTTGGCCCATCCCTAGTATTTTGTGAACAAGCATTGCATGCCAAGCCACCTGTGATGCGAACTCATGTAGAGTGTCGAATTAGATTTTTTTTTTGCTGGGTTATCGGTAGACCTATCCTACGGTACCACTCCAGGTGGAAATGGTTTGCAATCCCAAGTGGTTATGAAACCTTTTCCCACTTGAAACCACTTTGAACCACGTTGTACGTAAGTGTTTAGAGTGGAAAAGGTTTCATAAACCACTTCGGATTGCAGACCATTTCCACCAAGGTGGGTGGGGGGGATATGTTTATTGAAAAAAAAAAAACGAGGAATGGTTAGTCAGGCAGAGACCGACTTGCTAAAAATCCTGCTTCCTTTCATAAAAAGAAAACGAAAAGAAAGAAAGAAAACTAAAAAAAGAGAGAAAAGAAACACGCACATACACACAGAGAGATACACAAAAAGGCCTTAGAGGCTGGTCGAGAGGCCGGTGGCACCAGGCCACCTCACCACCAGGGACGCCTCATGGTGCCTTATATAGCACACTACAGTCTTCCATATCACCTACCATTCACCTGCTATTCACTTTTGCCACAATCTGTACATTGCATACCTGGGTATACCGGCGGCGGAGGACGTGGTGGATGTTCTGTTGGATCTAAAGGGTGCACCGTAGTAACCTCGTCGTCACCTCGACCGCCTTCATCGTCGTCCGTTGTGTTACTGGCCGGTGTCGTTGTCTCATTGTCGTGCCTCGTAGTAGTTGGGTTACCACTTGGCGTTGATGTGGCATGGTGTCCGTCGTCGGAGCTGTCCTCAGTAGATATATGTGGCGCGCCCGAGTACGTGGTTTGTCGGAGAGTTGTTGACGTGGGAATTACGCTGGACGATTCAGTAGTTGAAAGGTAAGGAACTGTCGTCTGGCCATCCTGTGTCGTAACCTCTTCCGTCGTGGTTTGCACTTGTGTAGTAGTTATCGTTCCAGAGGAAGTTGTCTCCCGTGGCGTTGTTCGAGATGAAGTCATCTCAGATGTCGAGGGGTAGGTTGTAGGCTCTTCACTGCCCTTTCTTGTAGAGGGTTGATCGGTGGTTGTGGGAGACGGTGTACTTGTTGGCTTCACGTCGATTGTGGTGCTCGTTGTCTTAGGGTTTTCAGTTGTGCTGGTTGATTGCGTAACGTCACTTACTCGAGCGGTGGTCGTCTGAGACATCGGAGTGTTTGGGGGAGTGGTACTTGTGGTGCCACTCATTGTGGTTGAAGGGGCGCGAGTACTAGCATCAGACGGACCACCTGTCTCTGCAGCGGTTGAAGTACTTGAAAGATGGGATGTCGTTGCACTTTGTGTAGTAGTTTCGGTTCTTGTTGTCTTAGGGTTTTCAGTAGTTCTGGTGTTCTGAGACATTGCAGTTGTACTTATTGTGCCACTCGTCGTGGTTGAAGGGGGACGAGTACTAGCGTCAGACGGACCACCCGTCTCTGGAGCGGTTGAAGTACTTGACAGGTCGGATGTCGTTGCACTTTGTGTAGTAGTTTCGGTGCTTGTTGTCTTAGGGTTTTCAGTAGTTCTGGTGTTCTGAGACATTGCAGTTGTACTTATTGTGCCACTCGTCGTGATTGAAGGGGGACGGGTACTGGCACCAGACGAACCACCTGTTGTTGAAGCTGCGGTTGAATCACTTGCAAGATCGGATTTCGTCGCACTTGGTGTAGTGGTTCCAGTTGACGATGTCTGCGACGTTCCGCCTGCAGTTGATGTTCCCGCTAATATGGGATTGATATCTGAGCGTGGCTCGTCTCTTCCACTTGGTGTCACAGATGCGGCTTCTGCTTTATTTATGTGACTTGTGGTAGTATCGGTCATCTCTGTGGTACCTCCAGCAGCGGTGAAGCTCTCTGCCCTCTCACTGAGCACTGGAGTAGAAGAGGAAAGGCGGCTCACGCTTGTTGCAGTATCTTGAAACACTGAACGTTTCTTTCTCTTGCCGTTCTGAGCCAAGGCTGCTTGTGCTGCCTTTATAGATGCCTCGTCCATTATGTCAAGGAAGTCTTTAATGATTTTGTTATTCTTACTGTCCATTATAAAGTATGGAACATGGCCATACTTGGCGATAAAATCGATCACATATTTACTGAATCTGCGTTTAACTTCTGCGTACGTGTGCCAGGGAAACGGTTCAGGCAATGGTCGTGGACTCTTGACATGTGTCTTCCACACTGCTTTGTGCGAAGGAACAGTATTTGACAATTAGTACTCTTTTGTGTGGCACTCCGATAAGTAAACGCATAATACATGGCACGATTCCCTTTATCTTTCTTTATCTGTCTTTCACCCTTCTCTTTATTAGCGCCAATATTTTCTTGCTCACGTCCCATACGTGCAGCTTACAAAACGTTCCTATGGCAATAACGTGTGGTGCCTTTTGCTGCAAGGCATCCAGCGTTACTACAAAAGAAAAGCTTTTAGTATAATCGCCATTAGAAAGCATACATCATATATATATATATATATATATATGACCACGTGACCATATATGACCACGTGACCTTCCGACGCCACTTGCTCAAACGTCGCCCGCCTACGCATTGCTGACGAAGGCCCAATAAGGCCGAAACAGCTGTCCAATGCTGGTGTGGCGATGTTTGGGACTTATAAACATATGTTCAACGTGCAGCCAAAGAGCGTATGCTATTTTTCTTCATTTAATACTTTACTGGCTTCGCACTGGGCTTTCAGAGGTGAGTCACTCACCCTGACGGGAGGACATCACGTCCCACGTGACCTTCCGACGCCACTTGCTCAAACGTCGCCCGCCTACGCATTGCTGACGAAGGCCCAATAAGGCCGAAACAGCTGTCCAATGCTGGTGTGGCGATGTTTGGGACTTATAAACATATATATATATATATATATATTATGTATTACACTATTTGTAAGGAAGTTCTCACCAAACGAGAACAGTGTTATATAAGAGGGCTTCCTCACGGTCTGAGGAAGAGCTCGCTAAAACGTTCGTGCGTGTTTTGCCAAAAAATCCTCCATGCATTTTTTTAAAAATAATGCAGCACGGATAATTCCGCTGATATCGTAAAGAAAATTTACCGTAGTTGATAAATTTCTGAGTAGGCGCTTCATTGAAGCCATCAAGAATTTCTGATGACCTCGAGCAGCTTTCAAAATTAAATCGTAGACAACGGCTTCCAACTCGATCTTTTGCGCGGCCAAGAGCAATGTCAGCGAGAAACTTTGGCCGCAACGTTAAACAGACTCACGCTTTCGTGATATACCAACGGAAACAGCACTATTGTCAGACAAAAATTTAGGTACGATACACCATTTGCACCAAATACACCAAACGCCAAAATACAGCCTATAGATGTGCCGAAACAAGTTATTGCTTTTTTTGCACCCATCCATAAGGATATCACGCGAGCATACACTGTACAGCTATGTCTCCCAACCGTTGGTTGTGTTGCGTGTTAAATGCTGCGAATTTCAAAATAACATACGTACGACGACGATGGCATACCTTGAGCTTGAGGGAACGAGGACACATGAAGAAGTAGACATTAGACAGACTGTCTACTTCTTCGTGTGCCCTCTCGTTCCCTCAAGCTGAAGGTATGCCACCGTCGTCGAACCTTCACCAGCTCGCTTGCCTGCTCACCCTTATTTCAACTAACATACGTAATTCGGGAGGGTGATGAGAAATTAATCGTGGTAATGACGTGAACAGCCCCCTCGAAATCAGCGTCAAGCAAGGAACCAATAAAGGGACTACAGTGACAACGGGATTTGCAGCGTACTACAGTTGGTATAATATAGCTAATTGCAATGAGAAAGAAACGCTGTCAGAAAAGAAAAAAAGTACAGGGAAGCAAAAGTATTTACCGACGCGAGATACTAGGGACATGAATAACATTGCATTGCAGGCGTGATGAGACGCATTACCAAGTCGCATTACGCAGGGTAGCCTAAGCGAATAAGAGATATGCAAATGGTACCTACGTGGGAATCAGGAAACCGCGTATTACTACTTCTATGAATTAGCAAATGAATACATGCATTATTACACTATGGCGCCCAAAGTGCGCTCTAATGAAGACGGAGTGGATGTTATCTTGCATGGCCTCCGTATACCCTTTCATTTGTTTGTTACATTTGTTCTATAAACAAAAACGTTGAATGTTGGTCGGTATGTCAGAAATGTTAAACCAACGTTCTTCGAATAGACTGTGACGCGCCTCTTGTTATACATCGTTGTGGACCTTGGGTTAGAGCATGAAATCGAGCATGTTAGAGCATGAAAGCTTTTGTACCAGGCGGGACTGCCGCTCCAGCTCTCGAGAGACGCTCTTCCTCCTCATAATCATTGTCGAACGCCTCCTGCGGTGAGCCAACAACAGCCTCTGTAACGATACCAAAAGAAAAGTTAATTTATTTCATTTATGCACACCGCAAATTTCGCTCTAGTTTGGAAGTACTAGTATAAGAGAAAGAGAACAACAAGGCGAAAACAAAATGAAGTGGTAACGCTACACCCCATCCCATCGTCATGCCTCTAGCTGTTGTTGTTGTTGTTGTCCTAAACCAGATGGAGTTCACTTGAAGCCATGATTGAAGCGGACAGCATTTCATTGAGTCTGCGGAGATCATGTATAAACGGGGACGCCACAAGTGGCACAGAAACACAAGTAACGAAGCGGACACGGGAGATCTCATAAGACACACGGAGAGTTCGCTTGTTCCTCTAGAACGGGGGTGATCCCATGCAAAATGTGGGTAGTTGGGACAATACTTCCATATCTTTCTTCATAACCAACCATCAAACGAACGAGCAAAATGGAACGTTTGTTTCACGCTACATAGTTGGATCACTGCTTAAGGTAACATTACACAAAATTTGTGTTCTTCGGCCTCGAAAGTAGCCAATTTCCCTTGTATAGTCAATTCTGTGCAGTGTGCAATTGTAGAGGCAGTGGTATGCAGGCCTCATATCGCATAAAATGAGCTGAGCTCCTCTCAGGTAATCGTACCACCAGGGGCGTCGGAAGTCCCTCACGGCAGGGGAGGCGAGCCCTAACCTCAGCCAGAGGAGCCATTGATGTGCTTATTAGAAACGACTCGTCCATGCAATCCGATGACTGTGTTGGTCGTAACAAATATGCGACGGCCACCTCGCGTTCTTGATTACCTTGAGGCAAAAAAGAAATTCGCGTTTGAGCAACACGAACTGAAATATTGGTTGATCGTTTCACCAAGTGCGATAAGACAAATAGAAGTAAGCGAGCGGTAGCGTGTTCCTTTATTTTTTATTTTTGCTGTCGTCGAAAGCGCAACCGTGTCAATTGGTGTCATTATTGTTGCACTAAAAAGGTTCTGCCGAGTGTTGTGGTCATGGCTCAGGCAAAGACAGTAGATATGTTACATGAATAATCAAGCACACCAGCGGAACTGCTTAAAGACTCCTTGGCGCAGGATAAGACTTTCCATTTCTAGCCTCTTCTGTTTCCCGGCGTTGATCAAAAGCAACTCGATGTCCTTCGCTGCAGCGGAATCTGCGTTTTCATGTATCGTCTAAGCAAGGCTACTGAAATGGCGTGTCGCTACTTCTCGCGCAGCAGGTCCGCACATACAGTATCATATAGGGTAATTGGGTGGATAGTACTGCTCGCGACACGCTTGTCTGAAATCAGCACCCCCCTGTGGTTTATCCAGGTGCTCAAATCTCCAGGTGTTGCAAGGTCATTTATTTTGAGTAATAAACACGTGCAGCATATGGTATTTCTTTAATACAATATTGGAACAACATTTCCGATGGCAACCAAGGAAATATCAACTGCACAACTACTGGAAGGCGATTCCAGACAACCATGTCGCAAGCAGTACCTATTCGGGCGTTCATTTTCACTCAGCGCGGTAACTGAGCTGAAAGCAAGTGTGTCTCGGACGACACGTACAGATGGAAAATGGCGTTCCCGGACCCTCAAATCGACAGTTCAGGGGGGACAGGACCCTCGGACCGAAAACTCAGGGGGAGACGGCCCCCTCTTCCGCCCTCTCCCGACGCCCCTGCGTACCACGGATGTCGTACTGTCACTTGATCTTGATCTGGACTTGAGCATGTGTGATACACCGCGACAAATTAGTAATAACATCTCCAGAATCTGCATTTTCAGAAAGAATGACATGACCAGGATCCTGAATATGTCGATGTGATTTAACTTCCAAGCGCAACATGACTAGCCTTAGTGGCCACTGCCTAGCCAAGGAAAAAGCTACGATAATTCGTGTCTTTACGTCGCGAGAGAACTGTGATCGTGACTGACACCACAGCGCCGGGTCGGTATATTAATTTTAGCCAACAGAGTTTTTTTAAGTCTTCCAACGTGTGGTGGAGAGCGGAAACGCGCGCCGTTGCTAGGCGACAGACGCCAGAGCTGACGGTGACGTCACTTGCCCTTGGAGAATCCGAAACTACGAGGTTTTGTGGGTTCCTTCGAAAATTCGTGTAAGCACGTAATGTTCACTGACGGCATTTATATTCGTACCAAGTCTTACCAAGCGAGGTTCATTGATAAATGCCCTTTGGAAGTTGACACGTTTCACGCTTGATGGCGTTACGCGCATATTTGATGACCTTTGGTTTCGATGATCATTGAAGACTGCCCACGTGACAGGGGCGAGCGCTCAATTATGACCCCAATGGAATTGGGGGTCACAACTGCGCATGCCCAGAACCCAAACCAGTGCTTTGGATTTTGGTGACGCACGCTACTTTACAACAATAGCGTGGGTACGCAAACTCGCCTCAAAGTGAACCTACGTCGCCCTTGAGCTGCGCAACATATGTCGCGAAAGAGCTAGACCCACGGAAAAGAACGGTAAAAAGAAGGGCACATCGTTTAGCATAATATAGAGTCAATCATGACATTTGGGACCAAAACTTTTTTTTATTTCTGTGTTAGCGCCGCGAAGCAACTATGGCTATGGCCGGCGTACAGATGTGGGCACATGGAGAGAGGACAAGAGGAAGGAGTGGGGGACAGGGGGGACCAAAACTTGCGCACGCAAAATGAATACTGCGGCTACCGCTTAATAGTGCTTTTCTTGGTGTATTTGATAAACAAAAAAAAAAAAAAAGGCGGTATAAAGTTGCCGGTGTTAAGTAAATCAAAGAGTGATATTAAACGGCATGAGCAACTTATTTATTTACACATGGCAAACAAGACTTTCGTGCACGAGACTGCACCTCTTCAGGTTACAAAATTATGAACATGTGCCTGTACCACGTTCATGTTCATAATTTTGTAACCTGAAGAGGTGCAGTCTCGTGCACGAAAGTCTTGTTTACCATGTGTAAATAAATAAGTTGCTCCTACCGTTTAATATCACTATTTGTATTTTATGCAGTAAACAGTGGCTGAAGGTTGCGATATCGTCTGTGTTGTTGAGCGTGTTATGCGTCGCTTCATTTAAGAGTGCTGCTACAAATTCTCGGTAGGGAAACCCCATTCAAAAAACTCTCGCGTTGCTTTCGTTTGCGTCCGGCGTATGCCCCGTTTATTGGGTGCGCTAAAATTGCGCCCCGTTCTAAGTCTCACTATTATGAACGATCTTAATCTCACGTATGTACCCCTCAACCACGCGTACATACTATCAATAATTTTATGAGGATAATTAGGTGAATGGAATTTCACAGTTCGAAGAGTGATGCGAGGCATTTTTTTCTTCAAGAACGGCAAGCACGGAGACTGACTTACTTGAGAAGATGAGCGTGCAGCAAATGTATAACAGCAGTCTCGACCCCTGAGGCATTGTGGGGCCAGGCAAACGCACATCTGGTCACTGCCGGCACCTGTTGTGGCTAATGTAGTCTGACCAAGCGCAGTGTTACACTGACGTCCGTTGCGCACTCGGAGAAGAGGCATCGGGTTTCGGGATACCGTTTAAGTTAACATATGGGTTTCCGCTTCCCGCATAGATGGATAGTCAGGTTTCTGGTCGGGCTGTACAGGTTTGAAACAGCAAACGTGCGTATAAACAAAGAGTTGCAACGCATGCTGTCAATATTCACGAAGGCGATGTTGTGGATTGGATTGGAGAACGAAAGAAAAGAAAGAATGAAAGACGTATTGCGGACATGACGTGAATGTTTCACTGTGTGTCACACGACAACAGTAACAGGAAACACACATACGGGAGCTTCTGTCAAACTCGCGCACGCAACGATAAGCTTACATGACTTAACCCGCGGTGCGGGCTTCCGGCAAGGTGAAACTTGACAAGAAAGGGCTTCGGCACTAACCTGCAAGTCGAGAAACGAAGCCACGAAGGAGACAGCGAAACAAAAATAAAAGTAAAATAAAAATACCGATACGACCACAGAAGGCCGAGCGATTTCGAGCGCCGGCTGTTAGCCACTTTTGTTGATGCTGAGGAGAATTTTGACACTTGCAGCTAAATGTCGCAACACTTGCCATGTCGGTCTGTAAACCTCTTTTTAAAATGTTTGTGATATATTTGTAGAAGGGTGATTAACACTGGTCAGAGTTTTCGATGTGTTTCAAACTAATTTCTTCATTACAGTATATATCTATTTGTTTTGTTTCTGTGGAACGCACTCGATGTGCTAAAACGCCCTAATGTGTGATTTCTTTTAATTCCGTGTTAGCGCCTCGAAGCAACCGCACAGACGTGGACAGGTGGAGAGAGGACAGCAGGAAGGAACGGGGGACACAGGGGGTTTGGTGTGCGTCCTGGATCATTCGTCTGGGAAGTCTGCCACAAAAACCCAAGGAATCCCTTAGACAGTACAGCCGGTGGTAGATTCAAACCAAATCATCCGCACGACCTTGGCTACCACCAACGAACGGAAGCTTTTACGCTGTCAGCCATGCCACTGATCGCTCAGTGTGGCTGCACAGAGCATCTCACATGATGTCGCCTACGTCGTCTGGACGAGGCCCATGCCAACATATGGTCGGGTTTGCGGTTGCGCCGCACGTAAGTCATGTACGGTCACGGCGCAAGGATCGCCCTTCTTCTGCTGCAATGCTATCGCGTTTCGTATGCGTCTGGCGGTGCATTAAAGAGTGCAGTGATTTTTTTTATTAATTACTGAAAGGGAACTCCAAAGTGAGGAAGAGACGTACATAGAGACGTACATTCCTCGTGGCGAGTGCAGCGACACGTAATAAAGAAGTCCACTGCGGGGTCGATTGATTGCAGGTGACTGTTGTATGAGGCAGCCTCAGCTCTGAACGCTTGGGCCCGAGCAGCACACCGGCGGCGTATGGACATACAACAAGCAGAAACAGTAAGGGTCAGATGTACGGTAGCACGAGTCACAACTTGTGAAGCACGTCGTGCAGTCACATCTGCGCGTGAGTTACCAGATAAGCTCACATGACCGGGAATCCATTGAAGAGAAAGAACGTGACCATTTGCACAGAGCCGATTGTATGCCTGGATGATCATGCTGGGCAGGTCACGTATGATGGTGGGGTGGGAAGACAGCAAAAGGAGGAGGGACGCCCTGCTGTCAGTGAGGACAACCCAGGACTTCTCAAGTGGAAGGCCAGCAATGTACTCTAAGGCTGCGAAGATGGCATACAGTTGCGCCTCAGTAGAGGACACAGTATAGGGCAATGTGTAGGCTTGTTCGTGGTCCGTATCTGCGACTTAAAAGGCTCCCTCTGATGTGTCACGCATCACAGATGCATCTGTGAAGATTTGACGACAGCAAGGGTAGGTAGAGTTGATATGTGCCAAGGAGAGCTGATGGGCTGCTCTGGAGGAGCTTCGTGTTTTCGAGGAAGGTCCAGGATTGCAGGTTGAATGACGGGACGTTCAAGGGTCCACATAGCTGGCGCAAAGGAGGGAGTAGATGTCGTTGGCGGGAGAAAACCCCTTAGGCGGGCAATGGCAGTACCGAATGCGGAAGGAGGGCAGCTTTCTGCAATCTGACAAAGGGGATGGGAAGGGTGGGTCAGACAGCGGGCGTATACGCGCAGGGTGGTTGAGTCCCGTAGAGTAGGAACAGGGTGTTCTCTAGCTTCTGCGAGGACGGAGTAGGTCTCCCTTATCCGAGGGACCCCTAGGCAGACACGTAGGCTGCGGGCTTGAAGGTTGAGAAGCTCTCGGTCTTGGGTGGGGCTGATTCCATGGAGGATAGAGAAGCTATACCGTTGCGTGCCCAAGATAAGAGCCGTATGAACTCGGTGGGAGTCCATGGCAGGAGGGGCCCCAGGACGCGCCTGCGACACGCTTAAGGACGCTAACCAGGCTTGAAGCTTTGGCAACAAGTGCCGTCACGTGAGGAGACCATGTCAAGCCTCGGTCAACGGTAAAACCCAAGTAACGGCAGGCTGAGACAAATGTGATGGGCGACCCAGCAAGGGATAATGGGTACTTGTGAAATGACTTCATTGAAAAGGCCATGGCTACAGTCTTGGCAGATGAGATCGTTAGGCCTCGGTCGGCGAGATAATGACATATTGTGTCCAAGGAGCCTTGCAGACGACGTTGGATCGCATCCCGACGAAGGGCAGATGTCCAAATACAAATATGGTCCGCATAGAGTGTAACGTGAGTGTGTTTTGGCAGCTGTGCTGAAAGAGAGGCCATGACGAGATTAAACAATAGGGGGCTGAGTGCGCTACCCTGTGGGACACCTCGTTGGACGCGATGCGAAGCAGTATCACCGTCCGTAGTGCGTACAAAGAGAGAACGCTCTGTGAGGAAGTCTCGGAGCCATGGCGGGAAGAGAACTCCTACGTTATCATCTTGGAGTGCTCGCAAAATTGTCTTATGTTGCACACTGTCGTACGCCTTCTTAACGTCTAGGAAAACAGCGGCGGACAGGAAGCCATCCGCACGAGCTTGTTGCACTTCACTGACGAGGGTAAGAACACTATCAAGTAACGACCTGCCTGGGCGAAACCCCATCATTGTGGCCGGGAAAAGAAAACGGTACTCTCTAGGTACCAGCTGAGCCTGTTGGAGACCATTCGTTCCAGGGTCTTCCCCACACAGCTGGTAAGGGCTATCGGGCGGAAGGAGTCCAGGTGGTGAGGAGATTGGCCGGGACGAGACATAGTCGCCCCGCATAGGGAAGATGTTGAAGTGCTTTGTACGAGATCTGGTCCGCTCCTGGTGAGGTATGCTGCAGATTCGGTTTGAAAGAGGCCGCCCTTGGACTCGAAATTCGAGTATAGCATTCCGTATTCGATTGGGAATTTGTATAGAGTATACAGCCATTCGCTTCGGTATCCGGAAAGTTCGAATATTCGAATAGTCCTACATTTTGCTGATACCCCGAACTTGGAAGTCCTTAATATTCCCGAGTCACGTAGGGGGTAGAGTCTGATCTGGGATCCAGGTGTCCTGACTCCCCTTCAACTCTTGTCGTTACATAGGGTTTCATTTGACCGCAGGTGGTGTAGTAGGATGCTGCTGGGCAGGAGCCCCCCCCCCCCCCCCCATAAATATCTTAGATCCGCCTCTTGTACGAACTACTAGAATTGTAAGATTGCTTCCTCCTCATATGCATTTGGCGGTAACTTATCCACCACGAAAGCAGAGCGTAAACACTGTGCCATTAGAAAGCAGTCACGTAGGTGCAACCGATACCTGATAACTGGATAAGAGTCCTATCGAGCGCGTGTCTGCGGAACTTCCTTTACGATTTGGCCAATAAAGTTTGATCGTGTATCGTTTTCTTGAAGCACAAGGTATTGGAAGGTTTGTATATCTCACGCCATATCTATTCCACCATGGTTGCCAGGGAGACGCCTTTTTCGCAAATTCATTTTGGAACTCCTTCACAACTTTACTTCCTATACTGTAACGGCGGAACAAGATATTGCTGTCATAGATTATACTCTACTGGTAAGGTAGTTGATTAGTGCCGCCACTAAGAGGTTGTGTATCGAGTGCACTTTCGTCGATATTTCATTTATACTGGGGATGGTCCAAGCGAATCCGTGAATCCGAATCCCAGTGCTCAAAACGGCGAATCGAACCCTTCGAATCAATCAACCACGTTTGTTGGTCTCTTTTCAAAATTGGAGTCCTCCGAAAGCCTGATTGGCCTAAAAAGTTCCTGATCGCACCCCCATCGACAGAAATGTCAGATGGACCCTTCAGCACATCGGGTGTCATAGCTGATAACAAAACGCAGTAGGATAGACCATGAGCGTGTGAGAATGCTGCTGTTTTTGAACAAAAATCAGCATTAAAGGGGCTATGAAATTTCCCGAACCCCCATACTTTTCTTCGATGGAAACTGTTCTTCCCGCAGAGAAACTAATATGCCACAAATTTTTCCGGACGAAATCGCTCCACTCTGCGAGGAGCGCGCGCTGGAAATGTCTCTTCCGCGTTCCTCCTCTCCCGCGCATATTTCCCTGCCGATGGTGTAACTGTACGGACCGCACTTCGGTTCCCCGTTACGTCACCGGTGTTGCACAATGGCAAGTAATGCCGCGAGCTCGCGCTGTGGCTGCCGCCACTGCCGAAATCTGCAGATCACGCGAAAGCTACTGTCATGGAGATTTCCACTCCCGACGAACGCATAAGCGGGATCCTACGGCGCATGCTCCTGGCGGGATTCCTCGGCTCGGCGACACGTCACGATGACGTGTTGCTGAGCCGGCCGTGGTCGCGTCAAGTTGCCCGTTGTGTCTCCGCTCGGCAGCTCGCCACGGCGCGGCGCTAGCTGTCCTCCCTTCGCCGCTCCGTTTAAATTCGCTCCCGAGAAATCCGCTCGCGCGACGAAAGCAAAATTTCTGTTCTAGACTCAGAAAAATGTCTTCTTTCATATATAAATATGATTTTAATATATATAACTTTAACCTTTAATAACCTTTATATAATAACCTTTAATATAAAACTTTCAAATGTGTTTTTTTTGTTCGTTTGTTTACATTGCTCTGGATTGAAAGAGTTCAGGCAGGAACTCTTACATTACTAGTTTAAAAGTAACATGGTTTTATTGCTTTTGATTGTTTCTTAGTTTTATGGGCAGGATTCAGACACGACAGGTTTATGTGTTTCCTGCAGGGATCGGAACCGGAACTGAACCCGAACCGAAAACCGAAAAAAAACGTTATTTTCTGACGAACCCGAACCCAACCGAACCCGAACAATTTTTTTGCTTGTCCTGAACCAAACCGGAACTGAACCGAAAAAATTCATATGGTTACCGGTTCGGGAATCGGTTCAGAGGTGAAATAATTGTACTACTGACCGATTTTTTTGACCCACCTGAAACGGCTATCTCACACTTTTCTCAACCGTGTACGGGGAGCGTCAGCTCGCTTTCATGTAGCAAAATTACTGCCCATGAATCGGTTAAACCGGGACCGAAACAAGTAACGGTTCCAATCCCTGTAAATGTCCCGACCGCTGACCGATTTTTTTTGTCTGTGTATGTGCAGGGCGGGGGGTGTCTCCCTGAGCCGACCCCGAACCGAACCGGTATACCTGAACCGGTTCAAGCTGATAATTTCGGTTCAGCTGAGCTAAACCCGAACCAAACCAGTATGGCTGAACCTGAACCGAACCGAAAAAAATACCGGTTCCGATTCCTGGTTTCCTGTAGTCGATGAACAACGTGTTAAATAAATTACATTTAAGAAGAATTGTATGGGTATGTTTTCTCCTGAAAGTGAACTATTATTTAATTTGTTTTCATTAAGCAAAGATATCAAATTCTGCCAAAACACGTTTCAGTGAAGTGTATATTCCCCCTCGCTTTTAAAACCTTTTTTTTTAAAGAAAGTATTCGAAAGATTCGAGATTCGTAAGATTCGTGGATTCGCAGAACCTTCCTTGGATTCGGATTCGGAAGATTCTGGATTCGTCCCATCTCGAATATACGAGGGGTGCTCAAGTCAAACCGGGACTTTTAATTTTTCGCAAAAGTAAACTGAACTTACAGGCGAGAAATTAGTTTTATTTTTTAACGTAATCTCCAGCTGCACTAATGCACTTGTCCCAGCGTTTCACGAGGGCTTGGATGCCAGCAGCGTAGAAACCCTTACCGGCGCGTAGCAGCCATGATCGGACCGCATTCTTGACCTCGTCGTCGCAGCTGAAGTGGCGGCCCCCAAGGAACGCCTTCAGTGGCCCGAAGACATGGAAATCGCTGGGGGCGAGGTCTCGATTGTAAGGGGGACGTGGCAGCAACTCCCAGCCAAATTCCTGTAACGTGCGTGTCGTGAGATGCGCGGTATGCGGGCGTGCATTGTCCTGTAGGAGGAGGACTCCTTTGGTGATGAGGCCCGGCCGCTTTTGCTTCAGCGCCTTATGCACATCCCAGAGAACCTGGTAGTAATATGCACTGTTGATGGTGGTACCACTGTGCAGAAAATCAACATGAACAACGCCAGCCTTGTCCCAGAAAACCGTGGCCATGACCTTACCCGCAGACGGGGTGCTTCGGAACTTCTTGGGAGCTGGCGAGACCGGATGCTTCCACTGTTTTGATGCGCGTTTAGACTCAGGAGTGAAATGGTGCACCCACGTTTCATCGCACGTGATGATCCGATCAAAGGAACCACTGCCCTTCAGTGTCGAAACGGTACCGTAGCTCTTGGGAGATTGCCAGTCTTCTCTGCCGGTCAAACACGGAGAGTTGCACGGGACCCAACGGACACTAACTTTCCGAAACTGGAGGTGTTTATGAATGATAGTGCTCAACGTTCCCACAGAAAGGTCCGTCTTTCGAGCCACTTCGAGATATGTTATCCGTCGGTCCTTGAGGATCAAGCGCTCCACAAGTTGGATGTTCTCAGGAACTCTGACACTGGGCTCTGAGTCGCCCCGGCAGGGATCGTCCTGCACTGATGTACGGCCGTCTCGGAACCGTTTGCACCACTCAAACGCTTTGCTGCGGCTAAGTGTATTGTGGCCATACTGAGCCTGAAGTCTTCTGTGAATTTCAGATGACTTTACGCCTTCATTCACGAGAAACTTCATGACAATTCGCTGTTCGATGTGCGCGCTCACCTTGTTGTCAGCCATCTTGTCCGGCACGTGTCTTCTGTTTTGCACAAACTTTGGACCACCACGTAGTGAACGCGGAGGCCTGTCGTGTGAAAATGACGAAAAAGAAGTCGCGTGAGCCATTTCTACAACCAGGAGACAGAAAGTCCTGGTTTTACTTGAACGCTCCTCGTATACAGATTCCATTCAAAATAACGTGATTTGTTCGCAACACAGAATTGTTCCACCTTCTGAGTTTTCGTGTCAAGATATAATTTGTAATTACCGAGGAAACAAGTTTTGAGTTTTCCCAGCAGTAGCTCTCTCAAACCCGTAAACACTGTGTAATGAAGTCACATATGGGTAGACTACACGGCTACGACCGTGGCTACAACCAATAAAATCCGACGCCATTCCATTCGATGTGTCGTGCCGTGTTTACATGAATACGACACAAGCGTATCGAATCGAGTCAAAACCGGAGAGAAGACGATACGCCACCGTTTACATGGTTTACATGAATGCGCATCGAGCCCAGACCGGAGGTGGCGCCACGCTGTGCCACGCATATCGGAAAGTTAGAGGCGCACTTCCGCAAATACTGCCGTTTCCGGTGTTCCGCTACCTTCGCACCGATCGCTGAAACGTCGAAAACGTAGTGTCTACGCCCCATTTTCAAGCGTACTTCAGGATGAAATCTGCTCTACGGCTGCAAGCCCTGCTGCTTCTCTTAGTGTAGACTAACCTGCATATCCAAAACAGAGCTTGGCTGCGAACTCCCTAATATCATCATTTTGTGATCCCGACTAGGAGTAGCAGACGACGCAACTATCCCGCTGCCGAACGCCGCTTCCCATAATCCTCTCTTCTTGCCTTGATGCGCATCGTCTGTTTACATGCACAGTCTGAATGCGCATCCACAGTCTCGATCCACCTCTGTTTAGCGAATTGAATATTTTTTTATGCTACCGAGTTTTAAAAATCTCCCGTTTCCGAGGTCCCCGCCGACCGTGGCGCCAAGCGATGCCGGGTAGCTCCATGAAGTAGGCGGGAAGTGACGCTTTGGCCGGTTGCTCTATGGTTCTACGTCATATCGCTTCCACCACTGATCTCTATGTATAAAGGCTGGATCGCGCATGGGAGAGGGGCTCGTGGGGGAGAGGCGTGCCTTCGGGCCGCCATGATGGTGGGCCCTAAAGTGCTGTGTGTGCCCATAGAAAACAATGGGAGGCAACAGAGATTGTGAGTATTTATTGCGCTGCAAGCATTGGTCGTTGTTTGTCATCACACAATTTTGTAAGGTGCCAGTATACTGATGTATCCTAACAGTGTTTCACAGGTGACCTGCCGTTCGATTCTTAATTACGTTATGTTTTTCATTCCGAAACTAGACCGTCACTGCAGTGCAGCGCTGGGGATTGTACTACAGCACGTTTCCCAGCCAATATTTCAATAAGAAACGACTTGAGGTTAACAACAACCATGTATATAATATCCCGTACTGCGTTCTGGACAAAAATTGTTCCATAAAGAATGGTCCGGGAAAAGATATACTCGCATGGCAGAAAGAGATCGTTCTGTAGAATCACAGCCGCAATGTTTTAGCCGTGTATGCGTTTAGTATGATTTATATCAAGCATCGCCTTAGAAAGAGTCTTTTAGTAAACGACAGCGGTGCTTTGCCTCGCAAATATGGACACACCGAAGCAGCCAAAATAATTACTTCACGCAATTAGATCACACTCGTTAGGACAGTTAATCAGGTAGTGATGTAAGCTTAATCAATTAACTCACTTAGAAAGGGGTAACACCTCCTTGAGACACAGGCCTTGTCTCTTTTTGAAGTACAGCCCTTTATGTTTGTTTGCTTCTCCCTTTATTTGTTCTGATTATTTGCAGGCGCGATTGTGCCAAACTGAATGTCCTTCTCCAGCACTCACGTGCTTTTGTTGAATACAACTGCAGCGTGAGAAAAGCTGCTTGGGGACGGGGTCCTGCTATCCAGTGCCGACTTTGTCATGCTTGTTATGTGGAGCATGTTCCAAAAAATGCAGCTCCACGTATGGTCTTCAAATTGCAACAGGAGTATTTGGAGCTTGAAACAGTTGTGATTTTGTCATTTTGGCCCTCGTGTACTCAGTCTGTGAAACGCAAACAAAAAAGTCTAACACGATATGCTTTTGTAATGAAGATCACTGATGATGAGTAAAGAGAATATACGAGTTCAAGTTTATTCAATATTTTATATCATTCATTATATTATTCAACATTTTATGTCAAGTTTATACAACATCAAGTTTATTCAAGTTGAAGATTTATTTCTTGCACTTATGCGTTTCAGGATACAATGAACGTGCAGGGAGGTCGCAAAAGGCTACATTTATTGTTTTGTGACCTTGCTACAATGGCAATATATATCTCAGGAATGACAATGTACACGTACATTATGCAAATTTGTTGCACCCAATTTTCATACATGCTGAATTTTAAATTTTTGTTTTGCTGCCTATGTGTTCAGTGTATTACAAATTGCTTAATGCAAACAACACTTTGTTAATTTCAAGCTTTTTGCTCCCATCTAAGATATTCCTATCCTGGAGGAACTGCCACTTCGACACCATAAAATATTCAGTAGGTTTCACTCTGGCAGGCTCTGCCACTGCAAATTTCCTGAATTGAAACCCTTCAAACTGTGTCATAATCTTAAATACGTCAATATTTCTGCAAGTAGTTGACATGCTGGATGACACTCCCCCTGCTGCTAAGGCAACTACAAAGAGTTCCAAGAGGCCGAAGGTAAACCTACAGCTGCATGAGTGTGATCAACAGTAGGGCATTCTCAATAAATAATTTTCTTCTTATAGTGTACATGTGCATGCCTATTAACTGGAATAATTATCACTGTTCCCTGACAAGTTTTAATTTCTGAGAGTGTACTGTAGAGGCTGCTTAGATCTACAGCAGTTCATACAAGGTATTATATACTGTGAATGCCTTTAAAAATCCCATGTGACACATATGCCTTTACTTTCTGGAGGTGCTGTGGAGTTTGTGGGCATTACGCAGGTTCTGCACCCATTTCTTGAGTATGTCGAGGCAGCTGTGAAGTAACCTGCATTGATGATGATTATTCCAATTTTTATGGTGCATCGACAACAAAGGAAATAATACATCAGAACATTGGTTTGGGTGCAACCAGTTAAAAATGAATATGTTGTTTAATAAATGCATTGGACAAATGTTAAAACATCAGTTTAAAACATGGTTTACAATCCCAGTATCTTCTAAAAATTAAAAAGATTAAAAACTATTCTACAAAGAACATGGGGAACTCTTCTAAAAAGAATTATAATCTTTAACTATTATATTCCTCGGTGAAGGAGCCTAAAGTGTAAGGTGTGTTTCTGATGTGAACATGTAAGAAAATATGCAAAACTCAGAGAGGCTAACCACAGTGCGTGCACTGAGGTTGTTCCTTCCTGTAAAGTAGAAACCAGTGGATGAGGAACGTGATACTTACCTGTACACCCAGCCGTATCACACTGCATAGATTATTCACTAGGTAGCCCCCATGACGAAACCTGTATTGAGAGACCACTTTTGCCTTAAAAACTGCTACAAATAGCACGACACGCTACAAATTATTACTATCGTAACAAGCTGACGATACAGCTCAGACACAAAGGCGTTATTCAAGTCGCGCCACACCACCGTTACGTAGGATTCTTTGTCACAAATCAAACCAAGGCACAAAACAATACCAATAGATGAAAAATTGTGACAATAGTGGTCTCATTATGACGTAATACCGAACTTGTGCGCGAAGGTAATTCAAAGAAATGAATGTGGCACTTGCCTCCGCAAAGAACACCGTGTACCATGCTAGCAATGCATGCAAAAAAGCGCTCGAGTGCTCGCACATATATTGATGACAACACTACCTGTGTAGTGTAACATGTTCTTTCAAGCATATTATGCACTCAAACTGTATTTGCCGCCGGGTAAAATGCAAGTGTGCTCGATTGAACGTCGGAAGAGCGATCAAGCAACCTGCATCCAGTGTTCGTTTTGGGCAAAAAAAAAACACTTCATAATGGTCAAGTAAATATACAGAATGGACGCCTATTTATTCCTTGATGAAGAGTGACTCACCTGTATAAATTTAGGCCCTGTAACCCTGCCAGTACAGTTGGTACGACCGTAATTGCAAGAAGTTGCCATGATCGCTGCGGCGACTGTTGTGGGTACAGTAAGATGGCGGCCGGTTTCTTCACGCTCGCGCTCCCTATCCGCCATCCAGCCTTTTACAATCGAGATCAGTGGCTTCCACTCATTTCACTTCGCCGCGCCGCGTCCCAGCGCTCGCAGCGTCTCTGGGCTCGGTAGGGCCGTGCTCCAGGAACGTTCCCACCTTAAGGGGATCACTTAACACCTCCAAGGTGACTTCCGATGCACGTTCCCGGGTGCACCCTGCGCTCCCCTTCTTCGGAGACGGAGAACGCTGGGGAAGAGCGGGGCCAGTTCCGGAGCGTGACGCATGTTCCGGTGTACTGACTTTCGAAATGGCGCAAGCGTTGCAACACGTTGCAACCGCCCATGCTCTTTGTGTTTCCGGAATCATCGGATGTCGGCGGTAAATAGTGATACGATTACAGAGGACTGCTATGGTCTACTGCTGTTTACTTAAAAGCAGACGACAGAAGAAAGCTCGGTAGGTGGCGCGCACTCAGCGGCTCTGGCGCTCGTCTTCCGGATATCCTCACGAACACCATTAAGTAGAGACACTAAGGGTACGTTCCCCTGAGAACCAGGGATACGGCGCTCGGGAGCCTTCCTAACGCGCCCTCTGTCTACAGGGGCGTCGTCATGAGGACGGGAATTACGCACTTCCGTTGCGCGCTCGATACTACGTCATACGGAGATCGAGCGAGGAGGAGGCGAGCCAAGAGTGAAGAAATCTGCTCATATGCAGAGCGCCATAGATACCATTAGATGCCACACTCCCTTATCTGACAGAGATATATAGACGTCGTACTGATTCAAGACTGCCCCAGCCTCGTTATTCTTTTGGCTTCCATGCACTATCTCACTCGTGGTTTTAATTTCACCTTCAGATAATTGTGCCATCGCTCAGGATCGGATCAAAGCCACACTCCCAACAATGGATGCCTAAGCAACCTTCCCGACTGTTTGTGGCACTGCGCTTATTTTATCGCGCAACTTTGGCACAGCACAACTAACGGGAGAAGCAGAAATAAAACCGCGAGGGAGAGAGTGGAATCCCAACGAATAATGAGGCTATGGAAGTCTTGTATCAGTACAACATCTGTTTCTCTGTCAGGGTATCTCTATCAGTGTGGTATCTCTGAATGTTAGGACAGGAATACAATGGAGGAGTGTCGCAATAACTTGATTTTGTGTTCAGTAACAGGAGGAAGTAAGCGCCTGTGTGTATGTCTGTCTGTCTTTCCGCCCTGTGTCCGTATACCGTTTTGCGCTTCGAACTATATTATGAGGAGTATAGTATTATGCAGTACCAGCAAGCCCGATCGTCAACCCTCGAAATTCCGCACAGGGGCACTTTATTGGTGTTGTATCCGGCGAATGAGATATGGGGGGGGATATATTTACAAAAAAAAAAGAACGTATAACGTAAATGATGAGTTTACCTGCCTTGATAATGTATGCAGGAAAACTCGACATAGAAGCTTTTTATAAGCACCTGCAGCCCTTTTCTGATGAGTAAAAAATAGTCCTGCACATCACATGGACAACGCCAACTGAATATCTAAGTTTAGTTGGCCACATATTGCCTGTGTGAGTCGTATGTGACTTTATTTTAACACTGCTCAGAAATATTTCGCTTATTGAGCGCTTCCGTTGACGTATATCGCGAAATGAGTTCTAAGGTACAATCCCTTGACGTACGAAGCTACGGCAATATGCCTAGACTTGTTTATCTTTCTCTACCCTTGCCGATCAGCGGAGACGTAGACGGAATGGCCGCACCAATACCGCGCCACAATGCCTACAAGAGCTACGAGCGCATAACCAACGCTACCTTAAGTAAACAAAGCCTGATCACTTCGTGGAGGTAGGTGTGATGTAACTGCTTGCCGTAGTCGGCATCGCAAGGCGGGCAACGTCACAACTAACGATTTCTTAAGCGACGTGACGTGGTCATTCAAGAGACTGTAGTTAGTTAGTTAGGAAATTAGTAAAATAAGATAACCTTAAAGCTTTCAGCAACTCACCATAGGTGCTACCTGCTCCATTGCAAAAGCTGTATTGCTATTGCATACTCTGAATCACAGCGGGATCCCTCACATACTCACGGGCACTCAAACAATACAGTGGGAAAGCAAAATAGCACACCACTGATCTACAAAATACGGTGTCGGCAGTTCACACTAAAAGGATGTTCGCACTTATTGTTCACAATGCAGTTGTGAGACCACTCACTCAGGAAGGCTACCAGCTGACTGATTGCCTTCTGTTGATTGCGCGGAGTATCCCAAGGACCCAATAAATGAGTCAGCTCCACGGGGCGGTCAGTCATGCATAAAATGCCGGCAAGGAGTGACTGTCTCTCTGAACTGAAGTGGCGGCACTCCAGCAAGACGTGACCCCATGGTCCACCACATCACGCTCGCGGCACAGCGGAGACTCAACCAGACCCATCCTGTGCAGTAAAGAACGGCAGAACGAGACGCCAGCTCGAATACGGTGAATAAGAGTCTCAGCAAATCGGGGTACGCCGCGAGGCATGAAAGACCTTGGGTTAGGGTCCATCTGTCGCAGAACATCCAGGTTATGGCCACTGTCTGCAAACCACAGTCGACGAGAAACGTCGTACGTGACGCTGCGTAGTCGTCGGCAGGCGTCGTGCGCTGTGAACGGAATAGCACGACATCAGCGCATACTATGTGCCTTTGTAGCGAGACAGTCAGCCTTTTCATTACCAGGGATACCGCATTGGCTGGGTACCCACCGGAACTTAGCTTGTGACCGTTCTGGACAACAGCGTCGTGAACAAGAAGAGTGTCATACACCATCGAAGCGCCCGATGAGTATGGCGCGTAGCGCAGATAGAGCGATTTTGCAGTCGCAGTACACGACCCAACGATTGCGATTTGCTGTCTTAATGTATCGAAGAGCTTGGGTAATGGCGTGAATCTCCACAGCAGCAGATGATGACACGTGGGATAGGCGATAACGCCTCTCAACGCCTCTCTCGGGTGCCACAAAGGCGGACGAAGAAGTGGCCGATGCACGTAACCCATCCGTGTAGACATGACAGTGGCAGCTGTGAACCTCTGTCATTATCCCCAGGACTCGCTGTTTGATGACATCCGCATTGGCGGCTTGCTTATTTGGACATTCACGCACAGTGAGAGATACAACTGGGTCTCGCAATATCCATGGTGCAGCCATTGGGGGTGCAGGCGGTTCAAAGTTTTTGGGTAGCCGGTCTACGTGTTCGGCGACGAGCGAGTGAAACTTAGAGTGGCACCGGCCACTAAGCTTCCGGACTAGTGGATGTTTTTCATGACGAGTCAGCAGATGCAGGTAATGGCGCGGTGTCTCTTGTACCCTGAGGACTTGTACAGGTGGTTCATTTCCTTCCAACAATGTGCAACAGTCTGAAGCTGCTCGAGGTAGGCCCAGCAGTACGTAGGCTTCTGGCTAGTGTTCTCTGCAGCTTGAGTTCCGATGCGGCCGAGAGCCCATGGAGAACGAGAAGAGAATAGAGTGCCGTCTGCGTCACCAGAGATCTGTAAAGCCTCAGGAGAGACTGACAGGAACAACCCCATCTCATGCCATCCAAGGAGCACAGAATGGTGCGATAAGCATTGGCTTTTGTGGCGATCCTTTCTTTCTGTTTCTTTTTTCTGCGGTGACCAAGTAAAACCAGCGTCGAGAGTCACGCCCAGAAAACGATGTTGCTTGACTGTGTTCAGGACAGAGTCTCCCAGGCGTAAGAAGAATCTCGTCGTGCGTTTGCGCGTGAAAGATAGGACGACGGTCTTCTCTGGCGAGATATCCATACCTCTTTCTGACAAGAATCTCGCTACAGTGTCCAGAACTTTCTGCAGGCGCTGCTGTATTTGAGGCCGCGAGTTGCCCGACATCCCGATGCAAACGTCGTCTGCATATGAGAAATATGAAATATGTTAAATAGCACCGGACTGAGCCAACGCCACCTATAGATACAGAAGGCATGCGTATTGCCCCTCTCACTCCTTCACTAGCTACGTGGACATATAAAGTGAGAATTTGTCTGCTCCTGCGAATCGCCGTTCTGCGAATTTAAGAACTCGGAAATTATTGCAGCTAACTTGGAACCTGTAGACAAAAAGTGTAACACGCTTTCCAGAAAATCAGTCCTGAGAAAGATATGAGACCGTCTTGCGCTTTGTATTAAAGTTTTCCCATTCAGTAGGCAGGGACGTTCAATCTCTACTCGCAGACGACGATGGTTCGTCTCCATGGCTACGACCGCTGAAAACTCATTCGTGATTGGCTACCGCTGTTGAAAAAACGGTTCCTCCAGGAGGCTAATGGGCCAAAGCGCTACAAGTGCGTACTACATCCCTTCAATGAATGTGGCCTGGCAAGGGAAATCATGCCCTGTTGATGTCAAGAAACACACCAACTGTTATGCGGCGGAGTGTGCGCTCGTGGTCGATGTAGGTGGTAAGGTTCCATCCGGGAGCGCCGGAATCCTGAGATGGATTATGGCAGACTGTGGTGTGACTCGAGCCATCACGTCAGAAGATGAAGAATCATGCGTTCTATGACTTTGCATATATGCAACTGGTTAGGCTGTCTGGTCTGAAGGATATCATATCCTTTGAGGTTTTCCTGGTTTCAGCAACGGAATGATAATGGCCTCCTTCGATTCGGGAACCTTCCCAAAGCACCATGAGTTATTGAAGATAGACAACAAGTAACGGATATCTTTCTGGCTCAGGTTCTTTCGCATGGTATAGGAAATGGAGTCGGGTCGCGCCGAAGTGCGATTTTGCGAGCGGCGAAGGGCGGATCGTAATTCTACCATGGTGAATTTCCCGATCGAGCACGGAATTAGTAGGATGTATTGTGTCTTCATGAGCTCATTGTAGTTCAGCAAGAATGGTTTCATGATGCGGCTGAAGAGACGCTTAAGAAGGCCGCAATATGTACCAGCAGAACTCATCAGCTACCTGGATTTCCGATGCAGCGCGGTTCATGGCCAATATCTTGAACGGAGCTCTGGTGCTGGCTGGGATTGGAGCCCTCGGACGACCTTCCATATACGAGTTGCTGGCGTGAACGGTGTGAGGGTGTCGCAGAAGTTCCGCCATTGCCCATGATCTAATCGGATCAGGTGTCTTCTTGCGACTGCATGTGTTTTGCGAGCATCCAATATGTCCTCCAGTAGGCCTGAGCGTCGCGCCATTCTCTCGACTCGTCTTCTCAGCTGGAGAAGTCGTCGTTGAAACTCTGGATCCACTGTATGATGGCCTTGCAGCCGGAACGGCAGCCCTCGTTGGGGATCGGTCACAGCAGCTGCGAACGGATTGAGCTAAGCTCTCAGCCCCCTGGTGTCAGTTCTAGCGCTACCCATTGAAGTCATCGCTCAACATGAAAGTTGTGGGAAGTCCGAAGAATATCTCTCGCAGCATACTCTCAGGAATTGTGGTAGCTGGAGGTAGGTAAACGCTGACAATAGTCAATGTCATAGTGCTGCTGAGCCGTACCTTGCAGCCGGCCTCGGTAGCTCATTTGGTAACGTGTTGGCTTGCTGATCTCAAGATCATGGGTTCTATCCCTGCCGAGGACGGTAGCAATGTGGGGGAGGTAAACATTGCTTCCAGCACCGTGTGTCGGAGATTTCCGGCGCAATTTCAAAAGCACCCCAGGTGCTCGAAATTATTCGCAGTTCTACCCTGCGGCACGTGCAACATCGCCACACTGGGCAGACAAACCTTACGTGTGACCTCACGGCACCATTCGTACCTTGCACTGCGCAAACTCAGAGGGGTCCGTTTGTGAATTCTGGACGAGTATCGCAGGAAGCTCTTGCCTCACACAAAGCATGGCGCGGCTCGGGCCTGCAGGCCGATGGGAGATTTTGTAAAGTACTGTGAAACGCGAAAAGTTGACTGTACTTTAGCTTCACTGCTTACTAGAACTAGAAACTGGTACTTGTACAGTAGGTCACTCATGTTGCTGCACAGGCCCCCTAGCGTTCCATTGCACAATCGTAGTCTATCTGTACAGGTTATTCATGGTCGTACGATGTGTTCCCGAAGGAGGCAGAGCTCTTCAATACAGGCTCCATGGCCAGAAAGGCGTATACCTGAGGAAGTCCTCGAGAAGCTAGAGACACAGCGATGATAGCACGGACAGCAATGAGGAGCATGTTGCACAAGAGGTACGGGGTTCCTTGCGAGTCATAGCTCAGTGGGAGCGACACAGGAGCTCAAAATTTCTGAATAAGGCATACAGGACTCGTTCAGGTTAGCGGTGTTCCTTCGACTAGCTGCAGGCCGCCATGGCGTTGCAGTTGTCGTGGAAGCAACTGCAAAGCTATCGCGGCCTACACCTAGCCCAAGGAACAAGGGACCGTAAAGTAAATGGTAAAGATATACAAACTGAGTACTATTCGGAAAGCTTGTAACCAGGGTTGGCTACCGGAAACCGAAACGAGAAACGGTAATTACCGAAATTCAGCAGGAAACGAAAATGGAAACGGAAACGAAATTCAAGAGTGGTAACGTTAACGGAAACCAAATTCGCAGGACGTTTCCCTCAGTGTTTTCGCGTTAATATGAAAATTATATATATCCGCACTATTCTTCCAGTCATAATTAATTAATTCATTCATTCATTCGTTTATTTTCGGGACTTTCTTTCGTGTTCAGCCCACTGCGCTGCGCAGCAAGATGGACGCGAAAGTTTTGGAGGACGTGTTATTTTCGCGCACGAGCGCCTAGAGAGGTATCTACTTGCGGTGTATAAGATTCGTGACGAACTTTGCATTAAAGTCTTGAGTGTTTGTGTTTGGTGTGGCTGTCCTTTTGCATCCATTATGTAGCTAGAATATCTGACATGAAAAAGCCAAAACCAGACAGTACGAGTTCCGGATGAGAACCTGAAACCAGTACCGAAATTACCTCGGAAACGGAAACGAAATTCTTAAAAGGAAACAGAAACAGAAACCGCTACCGAAAATCGTCCAGAAACGGAAACAGAAACGGAAACGAAAAGCTGAGTTTTTCAGCTACCGGAACCGGAACCGGAAACAATAGTATTTTCGGTAACCAACGCTGCTTGTAACTTCGACGTTTAAGATACATAATAGCTCTGCTGTACATTGAGCCTTTTTTTTTTTTTTTTTTAGTAATGTAACTTCAAAAATTGCTGCGCCAAGCAAAATTTGCGGGCTGCAAGACGCGGGTAACCCTGAGGCGTGCCGCGCGTTATCTATTGAGACTAGGTTAGCCATCTCTCAGGTCGTGACAAGCAGCAATGTGCGCTTCGTCGTCGAAGGTGCACGGTTTGTGCAACCTGGAACTCCAGAACATTTACCAGACATCTGTAGAAATCGCCTGGATGCGAGGTTTTGCACACAGCAGCGACCACCAAGCGACTTTCACAGCTTTGGTTTGTTCTTCTGGTCACTCTGCTCAGTCAGGGGCCGTGGGTAATACCAGATGAGCAGACGAGACGGAAACACGGTGAGAGAAAAACCAACAGATGTTGCTGTTATTCTTCAAAACAGGTCTGATTGTAATTAGTAACCTCTGTCAAAAGCGTTACGTAGTACCTCAATATTACGTGATACCTGTCCGCTAATCCAGGGGGGGTTGACATTGACAAACTAGCTTGTTGTTGCACCTGAGGCGTAGACAGATCCCGAGTGGGCGAAACAGTAACGCCTCGAAGTCTGAGGCGACGTCCACGCGCAATGTTCTTTTGAAAAACATTATGCTCGCGTCGTGTGCTGTAACGGCGGAGCTGATAATCACCGTCGTTGACGTCTGCTGCTACAGGGTCACCCCCGCTAGAGGCAGCGGAGAGCTGTCTGCCCAGGTGACGCTCTTGCGCAGACGACAGGTGGACGGCCAGGAGGAGACTGGGTCGAAAAGGGGTTGATGGTGGATAGGCCACTGGCTGGGGTGTCGGTAGATGACACAGCGTCTTCCACGAACGCTGGTGTGAGCCTGTTCGTGCAGACGGTGTCCTCACGTCCATTGATGGAAATACGGAAGGTCTTCTCGGACCGCTGGAGGACGGGATACGGACTAGTGTAGGGGGGACAGAGGGGGGCTTCCTGACGACGTCGGTGCTCGGGAAGACGTGGGAGGTTTGTGCTGAGGTCCTGAAAACATGTGGCTGGCGGGTCGAGCTGGAACGGGTAGGCACGGGGCGAAGACTCGCAAAGGTACGGCGGAGGCGGTCCGGAACCAGTGAAGGACCGAGGGTCTGAGTGCCGGGCGTGAAGAAGTCGGCGGGAAGGCGGAGAGCGCAGCCATACACCAGTTCGGAGGAGCTGCAGCCGAAATCGGTCTTGAGGGCAGCTCTGATATCAAGGAGCAGGAGAGGGTGTTGGTCCACCCAGTGGTCTCGGTCTTCATGTGCAGTGAGTGCGGCTTTAAGGTGGCGGTGCAACCTCTCGACAAGGCTGTTGGACGCCGGGTGGTAGGAAGTCGTTCGAAGTCGAGAGGTACCGAGTAGCACCGCAAAAGACGAGAAGAGGCGGCTTTCAAATTGGCGGCCGCGGTCGGTAATGACCTGCGATGGCACACCAAAGCGGGAGACCCACATCGTGAGGAAGGTGGAGGCGACAGTCTCAGCCGACATGTCCGCCATGGGCGCGGCTTAGGGCCATTGTGTGTAGCGGTCGACCGCGGTGAGGGGCTAGCGATAGCCGTATGATGGGGGAAGCGGGCCCACAATGTCAAGGTGGACTGCGACGAATCTGGCATCAGGAGGCTGGAACAAGCCAAGCGGGGTGAGGGTGTGGCGGTGCGTCTTCGACCGCTGGCAAGCAAGGCAAATGCGAACCCAAGCGTGAACGTCTGTGTTCATGGAGGGCCAGACGTAGCGCTCAGAGATAAGTTTCTAGGGGGACTTTATACCAGGATGCGCCAGGTCGTGAAGGGAAGAGAAGACGGCTCGACGGGACACCAGGGAAAAGAAAGGCCGAGTGCGGCCGGTGGAGGTGTCACAATGAGGCTTGAGGTCGGAGCCGGGAAGATATCATGCAGCTTCAGTGAGCAAGGCTGGCGCGTACGGAAATGCTTGAGGTCTTCGTCGACGGCTTGGGCAGAAGCGAGTGCCTCAGGAGATATTGATTGCGATAGCGCTGCCAAAGTCGAGACGCGGCTCAAGGCGTCAGCGGGGGAGTTCTGCGAGCCCTTGACGTGCTGGATGTCCGCGTAGAATTCGGCCCGGAAAGCAAGATGTCAGATTTCACGAGGTTAGTACCGGCTGCTGGCAGAACGAAAGGCGTAAGTCAGGGGCTGGTAGTCCGTGAGTATGGTGGAGCTGCGGCGTTCAAGAAAATGTCGGAAGTGGCGAAGGGCAAGGTAGGCGGCGAGACGCTCTCTGCCAAAAGTGCGGTACCGCTGCTCCATAGGCTTGAGGCTCTTTGAAAAGAAGGCGAGAGGGTGCCAGGAGTCTTCGAACTGCTGCTGGAGCACGGCACCGGCGGCGGTACCAGAGGCATCAACCATGAGTGCGGTAGGCGCGGCATGCTTCGGATGGTAGAGCAACGTGACGCTAGAGAGGGCGGCCTTAATCCTCTGGAAGGCGTAGTGAGCTTCATGGGTCCAAGCTAAGGACTTCGTACGGGGTGACAGCTTGCAAAGAAGAGCTTAGAGTGCACGGAGAACGGCGGCGCAGTGAGGTATGAAGCACCGGTAGAAATTTACCAGGCCGAGAAACCGGCGGAGCTGCCGAATGGTTTGAGGTCGGGCAAAGTTGGTGATGGCCTCAACTTTATGTGAAAGGGGAGCAATGCCTTCTTTGGTGACTCTGTATCCGAGGAACTCCGTGGAATCGACGCCGAACTCGCACTTCTGCACATTAACGACTACTCGGCAAAACGGGAAAACAAGAGCCGGAGATGTTGGACGTGCTTCTTCGGAGTGGCGCCGGCTAGTCACTGAATAAGCTTCGCTTCAGAGTATCGACACTGAGGTCCAAAGGAGAGCAGGAGCGCCATTTTGTCTCCGCACCACACCGGTACCATCCCCAGTTGAGAATCAAAGATGGCTAACATCATTAAAGATGAGTGCGGTGCGGGTATACCCGCGGGTACCAGCACAAGTTCGTTCTTCGCGGGTACACATCTTCGTGTCATCGCGGGTTGCGGGTAATCTGCGGGTAGGCCCGCACTGCCTCTGCGGATTACGCGGGTATACAGGCAATACCCGCAGACGCAAAACCAACCCGTTGGGTTTTGGTGTATGACCCGATTCATTGCGAACATTTGACCTAAAATACTTTCCAAGACGTTCCATATCCAATTCATCATCTCAAAATAAAGTTGTTGTTGTTGTTTGCCACATATGGTAACTTTTGCTATATTTCGACACCACGACTGGTACTCTTCGCCATGCCTTCATGCTTCAACCTTGCCAGCAGTCGCCACAGCCTACACGTTGGAACATTATCCCCCGCATCAATAAATCATTTCGTGCTGTGACGATCATGTGGCATAACTGAAACATGCGTACGCATTGGGCTGCAGGTATATCGGCAGGTATGCGGATACGCGTCGGGATGTGCGGGTGCGGATGCGGGTTGAGCTAATGACATTGCTGCGGATGCGGGTCGTGCCCCCGCGGTTGCGGTGAGGTTGCGGGTACGAATTTTCATACCCGCACTCATCTCTAAACATAATGCTCGCTTTGGGAAAGAGAAGCGTGTATATGATTGTTGTGCGATAATCCATGTATTGTCCACCAGGACCTCCCGAGGATGTCAAGGGGAGCTCAAG
The DNA here is from genome assembly GCF_037126465.1 of Ornithodoros turicata. Classification (NCBI taxonomy): domain Eukaryota; kingdom Metazoa; phylum Arthropoda; class Arachnida; order Ixodida; family Argasidae; genus Ornithodoros; species Ornithodoros turicata. The sequence goes on along the minus strand of NC_088202.1, from coordinate 128,089,943 downwards.
GCCGTCAACCTTGATGAGCTAGTTGCAAGAGAAAGGAACATTTCACCCACACATGATAGATGATTGGCGTCGTGCGCTAAAGTGCGCGCGCGCGTAGCTACCATGGCGCGGAAACAAGATGGCGCATGCTCGCTCTTGGAACTCAGTGTCGATACTCTGAAGCGAAGCTTATTTAGTGAAGCTAGCGCTGGCCACAACCAGGTTGTCGATGTATGCAAAGACGAAAGGAAGACCGCGAGTCACAGTCTATAAACCGCTGAAAGGTTTGAGTCGCATTCTGGAAACCAAAAGGCATACGCGGGAGCTCAAACAGGCCGAATGGGGTCGTAGTGGCGGCTTTCTTGATGTCCTCAGGGGCGACGGGAATTTGGTGGCATGCCTTCATTAAGTCAATTTTGCTGAAGGTGGTGGCGCCATGAAGGTTGACGTTGAAGTCCTGCAGACGCGGTAGCGGATACCAATCAGGAACTGTGACCAGGTTCAAAGTGCGATAGACTCCTCAGCGTCGCCAGTCTCCGGTTTTCTTGGGTACCATGTGCAGGGCGGAAGACCAATTACTGGAGGAGAGCCTAGCAATACCGATTGCGGGCATGTGTTCGAACTCCGCCCCGAGCGATCTTCAGCTACTCATGGCCCAGTCGACGAGCCCGAGCGAACACTGGTGGTCCGGTGGTCTCAATATGATGGATTACATCATGGGCTACAGGACGTTTCCAGTCGGGTGGTTGAGTAAGACTTGGAAACTCCTGGAGGACGGCAGCATAGGGAGGAAGCATGGGGGGCAGCGTTATAGCGGCGACAGAGATTGTCGGGAATGCCGCAGCAAGAAGTGATACGCTGAGACTGGTCGAGGTATCGAGGAGCCGCTTGCGTGGTAGATCGACAGTGCGGTGGAAACGCTGCAGGAAATCTGCTCCCAAAATGGCTTGCGTGACACCGGCTACGAGGAAGAGCCTGGGAAAACTTCACCGTAAGCCAAGCTTAAGGTCAAGAACTTGCTGGCGGTAGACTGGAATGGCCGTGTGGTTGACCGCCGTGAGATGAAAGATAGGCAACTTTCGGCGATTACAGGCAGTGGCAGGTAGAACGATGACTTCGGCACCCGTGTTGAGCAGAAAGCGCATCTTGCTGACGCGGTCGGTGATGTAGAAGAGGGGACTAGTTCTGGACGTTGGAACGGGGGTGCTGTTGGTCGCCCTCAGCGCGCCCCGGGCAGGTTTCCTGACCACCCACAAGGCCGTGTACGTCGCTCAGCACGGTCGCCAAAGCTATCATGATACCAGCACAGGGGTGCAGAAGAGGGGTAGCCGGATGCTGGAGAAAGTGAACGGCGACGAGCTCGGTAGGAACGGCTTCGGGAACGGCGGCGGCGGGGGAAGGTGTGCGTCTGAATCTTCCTGGAGCGGGAGAGAGTGCCGCTACACATTCGCGAAAGTCGGAGACGTCCTGGGAGAGGGTATCCAGGCGGGCGGCTATCGGATCTTGGGGCGCGGTGTCGGAAGGCAGGCGAGGCGAACAGCGTGAAGGAGCTTCAACAAAAAAAGCAACGCCAGGGCCAACAACCTCAATGATTTTGTCAGCCTGCTGCGCCAGATCTTGAAGAGGCAGGTGAAGGTGAAGGTGAAGAGGCAGGCATCTGAGGTCGGGACCAAGATCATCTGCGCCTGGGTTGGAAGCCGCTGGAGGAACAGCTCCCGGAGGACATGCCTTCGAACCCTTGCGCGCGGTACCCAAGCAAAGCTTCCATTGACCGCAGCAGCTGGGACGGGCGGTGACCTCCGAGTTCTTCAGCAGTAGGCAATTGCTGGAGACGCATGCTCTCGGATATGGAGGTACGCTCAATGATCGCACACTTGAGTCGGGCGTAAAGATCTTCTGCAGGAGGAGATTGAACATCGGACACCTCCATAGCGATGTCCGGCGGGAGACCTGCAACGATGTGGGGGTACATGGTCAGCTGAGATTAGATGCCGGCCAGCTGGAACTGAGTCTCCGCTAGACTAAACCATATGTTTGGGTTGCGTGGCCAAAATGGAGGGAGTCGGACGGTGACATGGCCCGTGGAGTACTGCTTTGATGCGGTGGCAGGGGAGGTATGTCGCTTGCCTGCCTGTCGCCGAGTATCTTGAACTCTCGCCGACGACCACGCGCAATGTCTCGCTGATCGTCATCGTCGTTGACGTCTGCTGCTACACACCTATCGCCCTAATGTGTCGTGTCCACGTGAGCCCGCGGTCAATTGTGATGCCAAGATTGCGGACGTGGGAGACAAGCTGCAGGCAGAGCCCTCCACATATATCGGGTATTTGCGGGAAGGGTGGCGCGAAAACGCCATCGCTACTTTCTTACTTGGCGAGATGGAGAGCGTGCTGCAAACGACGCTGGAGAGTATCGCGGCACATATCGGTATGATAATATAGTTGAGAGTTAGCAGTTGTCCCGTTTGTTGTCCTGTTTGTCTCGTTGTTTGTCTTGTTGTGCTGCTGCTTTATGTCATGCCTATAGCTTCATGTTCTACTTGCCGTGTAGCCTAGACAATATGCCCAAGATTGTTTGAATAATGACAAGTAGGGAATTTCTCGGCACCCTGGAACGTTCATGAAAATGCGTTATCTGCCTGTGAGCACCTCATACTTCCCACTTACTTCCCACTTACCGTCTCATAATTTACAATGAACAGGGCAAACAACAGCCTTAAACACTAGAGAACGTGGTGCCCGTTTCAAGCATTTGTGTTGCACCTTCGCGCTCCACCCAAAGAAACCTGATCTTGGCAATGTCGTTGTTTAACCGATTTCCACAACATTTTACATAAACATCAGGCACAGTGAGGCTAAATTTCACATTTGAAAACGGGATCAGGTGTCGCTTTATTTTGTCGACGACGCAACATGGAAGTGTGTACAGTTACTTAACACATAAAAGCCCGAGAATAATGAAACATTAAGAAGGCTGTGCCTAAATGCCTCGGTAAAGGGTGTTTAACAAGATCGCGGACGAAACAAGCTTCAGATGTACCCCCTTGGTACTTGGTACATAATAACTGGCATCTTTGTTTAACGGGCACTTCGATGCATCTTTATCATTACACGTGTCATGAATTACAAGTACTTCTTATCTTTTCTAGCTCGTTGTGTTGCTCTCACGGTTTAGTCCGCATACCATTTCTGGAGCGTTCGTTCTATCGATGTTACTAGACAGTCACACTATACCATACAGCCAACTTCGGTGACAACTCCCGGAACCGCAATGGAACTCTTATCTCACGACCCGTGACGAGATAAGGATACACTGGACTGTCCATCTACAAACTAACTCAGCAACTGTTAACTCAGAGCGTGGGGTATGTGGTTAATTTTAACAATAATCTGAGCGTGGTTGCATGAGGTTTTGGATGAGCATATTTTGTAGATTCGCAGCCGTTTAAACCCTCTGCATTTTACCGTGATAGAGGGTGCTCTGCACGGAAATGTCTTACTTCAGACACCATGTGGGAGTGTATAGACTTTCACTTAGTGACGTAAAGACAACAATTTCTTTAAAGAACAAGACAGTCTTGTGCGCACACAAATGTAAGAAGACGAGAAGAAAACGTGTGCGAGGAACCTTTCATTTGATAGTCGCGAGGATTTTTTCATTTTAATCCATAATTTTCGTTTTATTTTGATATTTATTGTTATTTTGTTTCTGTCAGCATCACAGAGAAAGTCTTATATCAGGTACATTGCCGACTTTCTTTCAGGACCTTCAAGCGAATTTCGGAGCATCCACGCAAAAGCAAACTACTCTGATACATGTGCGATCGACTGGGGCTGTGTGTTGGCAATAGAATTACGACTGTAGCAGTTAACTTAAAGGGTGACGTATCCTTTAGCAACACCTAGCGAAATGGAACTGGAAGCACGTCGTCATATCCCTGCACGCAACATGCAAACGACTTGTATCCACGTGGTAATCAGTTTCTGAACACTTTTCTTTTTTTTTTTTTTTCTGTCGAAGTCTCAGGTAGCAACAATAGTAAAATGGCGGCATGTCCAGTTTCTTGCACGGTGGGAGCGAAGTCAATCAATTTCTTTCCCGTTTAATCTCCTTTGCTCCCCGCTTTTTGCTCTAGTTTGCTTCTTAGATCTACGTTGTTTCTTTCCGCGTATTTTGTTTATTGTGCAAGTAAGCCGCCACACGCTTAGAAGCTGCAGCAGAGGGAGCAAAAGACTTGCCTTGTTCATTAAAGAAATGTGCCCCGTAGCTGTCTGCGATCGGAACAACATCGACGATCCATTTCCTGACGCACAGTGTCACACAATGACCACGCATTGCATTACTTACGTCGTTTCATCCACAGCGTTTTCTGAGTTGTGCGATAAGGGCAGATTCTCAAGTCAGTCCTGTACTCGGTTTTGCCGTTGCCTCCGTCCTACGTAGCACGGATGGAGATTGTATCTTGTCCCATTTGGCACCAAGGAATGCTACTACTAGCAATATTTTTACACGTCCTGAAATTACTAATGCAGAGCAAGACGATAGAAAATGTTGTGCACTGATTCGTGAACGCTGGTCAACTAAATTAGACTAATATATTTGTTGGCACATCGGACTTTATCGCACAATTCAGCAAACACTCACTCCGGGTAATAACGGGGAGATTTAGTCGACCGAAAGCATTTTACGGAAACGATACAATAAGGGAAACTATTAATTCAAGGACAAGCGCGACGTGATGTTATCCACTTCAAAGGAATCAAGATGGTCTGTCATGTTGTCGGCACCGTTATCGTGAACACCTTCCGATCGACTAGAACTCCCTATAAAATCGCTATCCAACGATCTTCCTCAGTGACATTCAAACGTTATATGCATTATTACACGTTCCCACACATGTGCAAAAAACTGCTGTAATTGTCGCTTTGTTGTCGAGCTTGGCTGCCAAGCACAGGAACTTAGAATGCAGCGATGGTGAAAAAATGAAGTAGAAAAATATTGTTCCGTTGTTCCACTAATATGAAAGCATGGCTTATCTATGTGTATGTGGTTGAAAGTGGAAGCGAGATCTTCGTTCAAGGGAAAACCACTTCTTCTGGGAGTCCACGGGGTTGACGAGTTCCCGTTCATCGCTGGTAGGGCAGGAGGTCTGTCAATGCGCGTCTTAAAACTGCGTGTTTCGCATGCGAACATTACGAGGAACGTTTTTGTACGGAATCTCAATTTGCCAATATAACTGCCGGTGGTAATTCAACAGAAGGAGGCGATTGGAGGAAACGTGCCACATAGGGGCGTCCCAATAGTGATTTTCACTTACAAGTGTATTTTCAATGTTAATGCACTCCTACGAAATATTAGTTAGTGATTTCTTGATTTTAGGTAGTTGTAAAGGCAATACGCTCTCCTTCATTTTCAAAGGCACGAGTGTCCTCACGGCTCACTATTTTTTTTATCGTTGCCATAACGCAACCACCTATGAATCCTAGTGATTTGGAAGCCACTAATCACAACGACCACCTGCGACTAATTTGATGAAATTTCTGAGAGGGGCTCTTTTGGACTCCATAAAAGCCAGGGAACGGACGATACGGAGCTCTTTCATCGTATCGATCAATCAATCAAAATTAGTAATTGAAATTGAAATTAGTAATTAAAAAAATCGTTTGTAATGAATAACGTATTTTGATTCGCCACACAATTGGTACACAATTAGTGACATGTGAAGCATGACTGAAGGTTCTGTTCTGCAATATTATCTGCACGAGCCTTTGCACTATTCCTTATCCGCATCCTTACCAATGAATAGGAGCTTTTGACGTCATTGACCCTCTGAAGAAGTGATGCTCTCTTAAAAAGTACCCGCTACAGGCGGAACTCGAATATGTTGCCGCATATATTGCGACATACACTCTCATCAGTTCTGGACTCAAATATCGTCAGCCTCACGAAGGGGTACAAGCAGAAAACACGTCCAAGACAGTACTTTTTTTCCATATTCATCCAGTTCGAAACCATCGCTGAAAAAATGCAGTTTCCTTGTGCTCACGCCGTAGATTCACTCAATTAGTCAGTGGTACGTTCACTTTTTTTTTCTTGCAGTAGAAAGCGGCACTTAGAACAGCATTGTCCACACGCACTCGCACAGAAGGAAAGGGGGAATGACACACACACGCACACATATCACGTGGCTCTGCCGAGCTGCGAAAACTTTCGAGGGTCGCACTGCTAGCCGGACTTCTTCAAAGGGAGCAGGGAAGGGGGGGGGG